>NC_079147.1:141060178-141360524 GCF_945859685.1 Eupeodes corollae | reverse complement strand
ACTTAAGGGAAATGTATATGCAATTTGAAAACACTATAACATCCTGAACTTTGATGATGCTTTTAATGGAAGGAAATAAAGACTTATTGGGTTTAGATTTTAAAAAGTCTTATTGGAACTAGTTTTTCATCATGAATATAACAGCTTAACTTGAAATGAACTTTAGATCAACTTGGTTTGCTTTGATTTTGTATTAATGTTTTATTTTTCTCTAAGTGTAGATATCCAACACAAAACACCACTCTCGCTCTTTCTTCAATAAAAATAATTTGTTTCCTATGAAATTTGATAGGTACTAGGTGCCGCGCGCCAATTGGTTTGTTGTAATTTGTTATACGTTTCTTCGAGGGGCAAGTCTTTTAAGCGGCATTTTGCGAACAAATCTATTAATTTAAACATTTTTGTTTGTCATTGCAGTATACCTACAGTAATACATACCACAAAGCCTTTAAACTTAGCTTTAAACCTTTCAAGATCGTTCTCTCCAAAGACTGAAAGGAGTTAAATATTTTCTGAAAGGAAACACTCTCTTTTTAATCGTAAATTTAATTCATTTGCACTTAATAAATAAAATCCGCCCCAACTACAAATCAGCTCCAAATGTATTCCTGTCAGCTTCGGCGGTTTCTTCTCCATCATTTCATTTGGTTGTGTTTCTTATTCTTTTGAAGGAGAGGAGACCTGATTCTGATGCTGATGCATATAAATGTTATATGGTACGAGTATCTTTTAGGAGTATCAAATAACAGAGTCATTCAAGAGACTGTTTAGTTTTGCACAAAGTATTAAATCGTTATTAAGTCTTTTGTGTCGATTTTGGAGACTCACAGCCTAGTTCGCTGAGTTGCAATCGCATATATTCCAGAGCGGGTGTAATCTAAAATGGTTTATGAGCTCCTCTGTCTGGGTCCCATAAAAATCAAAAGAAAAGTAACAAAAATAAATATAAACAGGAGAAACGAGGTGGTAACTTCATTTATGGTAATGAGGGCAAAAGTAAAGTATTTTCAAGCGTACTTTATGCGAAGTTTGTTGAAAAAACTTTAGGACTATCTATAGACCTCCACCTCTAGCCTAATCAAATATTCATGAAATTTTATGCATCTCATATGGCGATCATAATGTTTTTATGAAGGATCTATACTGTTGTGAGCATATACGAGTATATAGGTATAGGTATATAAGTTAAGAACAAAAAATGAGAGCTTGAAGCTGGCAAGTCTTATAGAGTGTCACCTTAAATGTGGATTTCAAGAAATTTGTACTTTGACAACAACAGCATGAACGCGAGTTTGCCAGCTGTGGTGATTTATAAACCAAAAAATGGGAGGACTTTTTAAAGAATTTACTTAGAAAAAGTAACCATTTAAAATAAAAAGGGGAGGACATACTTTGAAGTGATTTGAAAGTAGTATATTCAATATGCAGAGCTCATACGGCTACGTTCAATAATGGTGAAAAGGGAGTGGTATTTTAAAAATTATTGCATTTTTAAAGGTTGAAGTTACATGTACTTGATACTATAAAGTCCAAACTGTAAAGTTACATTAAGTCCATAAAATGACACTTAACACATAAATAAACCAAAAACTAATAAAAGTCCCAAAAGGAAAACTACAAAAACAATTTTTAAAAAATAAAATGCAAAACGTCAACACTAAAATAACGTCTTTCATTAGTCAAAGAATAAAGTATATATTCAACAATATGTAAAATGTATTGGTCAGTATTGGGCGTTATAAAATTTTAAAAGTACTTTGACTCCTTAACATCTCCTAATATATTTTTGATTTTATCCAATGGAAATCTTCAAAAGACACCCGTTAAGAATCGCTATTGAGCATTGTGCGAATCTGGCCGGACTTGAACCCTGGCTTATGAGAGCCAATCTATAAAATATCGACAAATGATAATTCGCTGATGGGGAATTTCAGAAAGTTAATGCCTAAATCCTATAAGAGTAATTGGTAACATGAAAAGCCCTTTCTCAAATTAGCCTTTCGGATTCGGCATATAAACTGTAGGTTTACAAGATTCGCACACATTAATGGTTGAGAGTTGTAAGTCACTAGGACCTAGTTCTCAAAGGTCTGTTACGTCACGCCACCTAGTTTATACACCCATAATTCTAAGCCACATGTACAAGAGGCTTTAGATAGATAGGTCAGAGTTCTTTCGTAATTACCAGTACATTGTTCTATACTTCTTTAGCTCTGTTTTAGACGTGCTATTTCCAAAACATTCAAAGCTATTTGAGATCAGTATTGTTGTGAGGTTTCGGAAGAAAGCATGACCGATGAATGGAACCTAAGTATTGTTTGCCCGATCCTAAAACAAAAGGACAAACTCTTAACTGCACCAACTAAAGAAGAATCAGTGTACTTAACATCGCCTATAAAATCTTCTCTGCCGTAATATGTGAACGTCTAAAGCCCATCGTCAACAAACTGATAGGTCCTTATCAGTGTGTGCCCACAGTTGATCAAATATTCACATTACGGCAGGTCCTGGAAAAAATCCAAGAACACCAAATTGACACCCACTATCCTTTCATAGATTTCAAGGCCGCATATGACAGCATATACAGGGACGAGCTGTATAGAGCCATGTCTAGTTTTGGCATCCCTGCCAAACTCGTCCGTTTGTGCAGAATGACCATGGAGAATTCACGCTGCTCCATAAAGTTTGGAAACAACTTAACAGAACCTTTCGATGTCAAAAAAGGTTTTAGACAAGGTGATGCGCTGTCATGTGATTTTTTTAACATCGTACTTGAAAGAATAGTGTAGAGCTCACAGGTCTTCACTAGAGGCACTATCTTTCAAAAGTCTGTCCAATTACTAGCATATGCTGATGACATTGACATAATCGGAAGAACTCAGCGTAATGTCAATGGGGCTTTGGTGAGTATTGAGGCAGAGGCGGCAAAAATGGGTTTAACGGTTAATGAGGGCAAAACAAAGTACATGCTGTCGTCAAGAAAACACATACAACACCGACGTCTTGGTCAAAATGTCACCATCGACACACGTAACTTTGAGGTAGTCAAGGACTTCGTCTACCTAGGCTCCGCTGTAAACGCAGAAAACAACACCAGCGCTGAGATCAAACGCAGAATAACTCTTGCTAACCTTTGTTCCTTTCGACTAAGAAAGCAATTGAGTGGTAAAGTCCTCTCCCGAGGGACTAAAGTGCTATATAAGACCCTTATCATCCCTGTCCTGCTATACGTTGCAGAAGCATGGACCATGACAAAAGCGGATGAAAGCACCCTGGGTCGGTTCGAGAGAAAAGTTCTTCGTGTGATCTATGGTATGCATCGAAGGGGAGTGGAGGAAAAGATTTAACGACGAGCTGTACGGGCTGTACGGGCTGTACAGCAACGTACACTTAGCCAGAAGGGTAAAAGTTGGCTGGGTCGCGTAGAGCGCATGGAAACCAATGTTCCAACCCGGTAAGTCTTCGAATCCACACCTAGAGGGCAGCGCAGTAGAGGAAGACCGCGGATCAGGTGGCGCGCACAAGTGGAAGGCGATCTCACCTAACTTGAAGCGAAATTGGAGACATCTAGCTAGGGACCGAGCTAGATGGAGAAGTTTGTTGGGTGCGGCCCTAGTTCACACAGAACTGTAGCGCCACCTTAAGTAAGTAAGTAAGTATTATGAGATACATTATTAATCTCCCTACAACTTATGGGTTCTCCCTAACGAGTAATGGGTTCATTAAACTCATAATTTACTCCATAAACGTTTTTTGACTTAAGTTCGAATTCTTAGTTCTCCAGAAGGTGCGTGAAGATTAATAAGCGATAATAAATAAGGACAATCCATATGATATGATAAAATATCACGGACAAAATTTATGGCAAACATCTTACGGCGGTTTTATAACGTGCGTCTGCATATCAATAAGCTGACATCTAACGTTATATGAAGGAATTTCAATGTTCCAGCCTAGTTTGTGTACTACAAATTTTGTAAATTTTTTTTGCACATTTCCTATTCTTGTAATATAAACATTGTAATGAGGATTCCACACTCCGCAGCAATATTCCAGGATTAATTTTACATACGCCACATAAAGGGCTTTTAGTATGTAGGGGTCCCTAACACCAAACAAATTGCGAAAAATAAAACCCAACATAGAGTTGGCTTTGTTCACCCTGAATTTTGTATGCTATACAAAGTTAAGCTTGTAATCAAAAATGACTCCAAGGTCTTTTTTAATAGAAACTCTATGAAGGATATGATTTTGCATATTGTAATCGTAAACGATAGGTAACAAACGACGGGTAGACGAAAAAAATTGACATTTGGATGCGTTTAGGGCAAATTGGTTTATGCACCAGTTGATAAGATTGTTCACATCATTTTGGAGCAGCGTACAGTCAGTTAAGTTTTTACACGCGTAAACAAATTTCTTATCTTGAAACTTCGTAGCTTGTCATTTCCTCCAAGTTTTTCTTATTTCCTAAATCATCCAACATGCATCTCCAGCCAGCTCGGTCCCTAGCTAGCTGTCTCCAGTTTCGCACGCCAAGTTGGTTGAGGTCCTCTCCCACCTGGGTGCGCCAACTGAGTCGCGGTCTTCCTCTACTGCGTCGTCGTTCGGGATTGGATTCGAAGACCTTCCGGGCTGGAGCGTTGATGTCCATTCACTCTACATGACCTAGTCATCTAAGCCGTTGAACTTTAACTCTGCTAACTTGGTCAGTGTCATTGTACAGCCCGTACAGTTCATCGTTATATCTTCTCCTAAATTCTCCATCTATGCGTACGGGACCACAAATCACCCGAAGAATTTTTCTCTCGAAGCATCCTAAGACGCTTTCAACTTTCTATGACAGGGTCCAGGCCTCAGCGCCATAAATGAGAACCGGGATGATGGGTGTCTTATAGATAGTGATTTTAGATGCTCGAGAGAGGACTTTACATCTCAATTACCTTCTAAGTACAAAGATGCAGCGATTTGCAAGAGTTATTCTTCGTTTGGTTTCAGCACTGGTGTCGTTGTCTGTGTTAATAGCGGTGCCTAGGTAGACAAAGTCCTTAACTACCTCAAAGTTACAGCTGTCCATGGTGACGTTTTGTCCAAGAAGTCGTCGTTCAGTGTCCTTTTTTGATGACAGTATATACTTGGTCTTGCCCTCATTGACCACTAAACCCATCTTCTTCGCTTAGGTTGCAATGATCAAAAACGCTCCACTGACATCACGCTTTGATCTTCCAATAATGTCAATATCATCTGCGTATCCGAGTAATTGGATGGACCTTTGGAAGATTGTGCCTCTAGTGTTTGACGGTTGAGTTTTGTACAATTCTTTGCAGAACGATGTTGAAGAAGTCGCATGACAGTGCATCGCTTTGTCTAAAACCTTTTCTGACATTAAATGCATTTTGAGATCTTTTCCGACCTCGATAGAGCAGCGTGCATTCTCCATCGTCATTCTGCACAAACGGATAAGTTTGACAGGGATGCCAAAACTAGACATTGCTCGGTAGAGCTCTTCCCTATAGATGCTGTCATACGCGGCTTTAAAATCGATAAAGTGATGGTGGGTATCGACTTGAAGTTCCTGGGTTTTTTCCAAGATCTGCCGTAGGTCGATAGTGGACTTTCCTGGTCTGAAGCCACACTTATAACGACCAATCAGGTTGTTGACGAACGGCTTCAGACGTTCCCATAATATTGCAGAGAGGATCTTATATGCAATGTTAAGGAGACTGATGCCTCTGTAGTTGGCGCAATTTAGAGGATCTCCTTTCTTTTGTATCAGGCATACTATGCTGAGATTCCACTCATCGGGCATGCTTTCTTCCTACCATATTTTACAGATGAGGTGGTGCATGCTTCCTACCAAGTCATCGCCTGCTGCTTTGAATTGTTCTGCAGAGATGCCGTCAGCCCCATAAGGATTGTTTGACTTCAGTTTAGATATAGATTTCTGCACTTCGTCCAGGTCGCTTAGGCGGAATTGTTGATCTGCGTCGCCTAGGTTTAGTGGTTATGTATCCCTTTCAGCGGAATTCGGCTCGCTGCGTGCGTTTGCCGGCATACTTCGTCAAACCAGTGGTTTCGCTGTGGTGGTTTCCGTTTGAAACCTAGTACTCTAGAGGCGGCATTTATGATGGCTGCAAGGCAATGTTTCCACTGGATTTCAATGCTTAATGCAGGCAGCGTTGGACTCCTTAAGAGGTTACTAGAGACTCGATCGGAAAAAGAAATGGCAGCCTCTTGCGATTTTAGCCGTCTAGCGTCGAAACTTCTCATAGTACTTCCTTGTTTTGGCTTGGACCGGAATATCAGTAGCCGTACCTTGGCTACAACCAAGTAGTGGTTCGAGTCAATGTTGGGCCCTCTTAAAGTTCGAATAAACTGTATACTGGAATGTGTCGTGCATCGATCGCAATGTGGTCAATCTGGTTGACGGTTGATTGATCAGGAGATTTAGATGTCCCCTTGTGGATATTGAGGTGTTCGCCCCCCAGCGAAATCGACCAGCCTGAATCCGTTGTCGGAGGTGGTGTCGTGCAGGATGTATCTCCCGATAATGCCACGAAAGATGTCTTCTCTTCTTAGCTGGGTATTAAAATCTCCTAATCACACCCAAATAGACGCTGTCTTTGTTCTCGGTAGCAGTCGCCGTAGTATATATCGCAATCTTTTAGTTTGCGTTTGCCCGGTCCATCCCATCGCACTTCTTAGATGGCGGTAATATGCCTTGCAGCAGTTTAGGGCTCCCGCTAACCTAACCTTCCACGTACATATCCGAAGTTCGTTGTCCTTATTTCGTTTTTGTGGGTTGTCAACAGTGAATCCGTCCGTATCCGAGGCTTGTTGGTGCTTCGCAACTAAAAGTATTTTTTTACGTGGCCAGGAAGTCACCCCGAAGCGACGGCACAACCCCCAACCTGGAGAGCCAGATCCTTAGTAAACTCTAAGGAAGGTCTCTAAGAAGTTCACTAAGAAGTTCAACCTTACTGGAACTGTAGGCGCCACCGTTGATTCCATCTCGAGAATTCGTCCGCTTCCGCCTGGATAAGGAGAGGTGCCTTAGTGGAAACACCTCTCCCCCCTCTCTCGTTTGGTGCCCCCAACAACTTTCCACTGGGGTTGGAACCCAATCTCGAGTTGAGGTACTAGGCACCCGATGTTCACCGCAGGAAGGTGAGAGTAGGAGTTGATAGACAGAGGTGGGTGGACGCTTGTGTCCTCTTGAATGCACATGTTTACCATTTGAACATCATCATATTGCAACATAGTGGATCATTAATTGGAAGTGTGGTGAATTGAATAGAGCATCAAAACAAGTTTTTGAAAATTATATTATTATAATTTATATCACTATGGAATTAATTTTTACTAGAACAGTGAGTTGAGAAAATAGAATTATTTTGACGTTTTAATTAACATATCATTGAGATTATCTTTGTACAAATTTCTGACTCCCTATTTTGTAGATTTTTCAATAAATTAGATAATGAAAGATGTGTTGTCTATTTGTATCCCTATACCAAATAGCTACAAATAAATACATTAATATTCAGTGCTCCAAACTACACGTGTGATCAAATTCCTTGATAGAAATGGTGTCGATACAAATGTTTGCAATGTTTTGAAATTAGTCATAAAAATAATAATCGTATCTACATATTTTTTGTCTGTTAAAATAGTATATGCATGCCGATTTGAATATAAAGCTGATTATTTTCTGTGTATAAAATTTGAATAAAATGGTGTTTGGAAGAGATCGTTGAATAGAAGACTTATTTTACATGAGTCATACATTAAAACAGTTTAAGATAAGTTAATTCTAATTTTAAATTCTACAGCAAATTAAAACAAAAATTAGAACAGCTTTTATGAAGATGTTGAATGTTTAAAAAATAGGAATTCTGAAAGTTAATAATGAGCTTTTAAGTTATATATATATAATATTAAGTTTTAATCGAAATCTGTATAGATTACATAATTGAAGTCTTTCTCAAAATATAGAAATTATTTGATCATAAATTCAGGAAATTAAATTGAAAAATTGTACATCTTAATATATTTAAATTGCGTGTCGTGAAGTTTGTCCGCGATGAACTCCTAAGCTTATTAACCGATTTTAATCAAATTTGTACATTGTATGCAATTTGATCCTACTTGAAAGATAGGAAAGCCAACATATAAATTTATGGTTGCAATATAATTGTATTGCAAATTATATGTCTATTATTTTACAGTCACAGTTATTTGTTAGCTCCGAACGATTCTAACAGATGGTATTATCTGTTTATTGGATTGAGTAAGTATTTGATAGATGGCACTATGTCAAAGATCCAAACGTTTCACATAAGCTACAATTTGAATAAGCACAACATGATACTGTAGCTAAAGTATAGGTTAAATTTATTTTATAGTAAACGAAATAAAGCGAATTTAACTTTTTCATATGCATAAAAAGAATAGTGAAAAAGCTAATGTTTGCAAAAGAGTTCGAATATAATTTGGGATGAGTGCACAATGGCTCACAATTATTAATTTAAAGCATTGCATAGAACTGCGCAAGATTTAAATGGAAATTATAAACTTTTCGTTTACTTTTGTCTAGTGATTTCCGACAGAATTTAGCAGTTATACCTCACTCTACTTTTGTGGATGAGATTAATGCATGTTTAAAACAATCATTCTAATGGCTAAGTGTTGAAACATTTCGATTGACCATATAAACATGAGAGTATGATTTCAAATTGATCCATCAGAACAAATATTTTCCGAACAAATACTAGGTATTGAAAACGGTACAATAAAGGGCGATATTTTAAAACCTATAGAAAAAAAAACACAAACAATTCAGAAAAATGCATGAAGTCTTTATTTGAATCGATAGTACGGTTCATATAATTTAATACTTGAATATTATTTCACGTAAATGTTGACCGTAACTGCGTCTTAAATGGTCCATCCGCTTAGTCCAATTTTGGCATACTCTTTTTCGGTCAGTATCTCACGAATAAATGCCTCAATGTTGTCTTCCAATGCGTCAATTGAAGCGGTCTTATATGTATAGACATGAGTTTTAACATAGCCAAAAAAAATGTTCTGAAAGCGTTAAATCGCACGATCTAGGCGGACAATTGACCGGTACCGAACGTGAAATAAAATGTTCACCGAACTCGCCTCGCAATAATTCCATTGTTGCGTGAGCTGGTGTTACATATGGCATCGTCTTGTTGTAACCACATGGCATGCAAGTAAACCTCTTACCGTTTTGGGCAAACAATATCATCTCACACTCACCATTTACAGTTACGTTACGATTCGCATCATCTTTGAAGAATTACGGTCCAATGATGCCTCCAGCCCATAAACAGCACCAAACTGTGACTTCTTCTAGATGCATTTTTAGCTCTTGCAATGCTTCTGGCTGAAATTCACTCCAAAATCGACAATTCTACTTATTTACGTAGCCAAAAAAGAGCCAAAAATGAGCTTTGTCGTTGAAAGCAATTTTTTAGTAAAAAAGTGGATCTTCGGCTCTCCTTTCAAGAGCCCATTTACCAAAAATTGTACGTTACGGTATAGGTCGTTCGGTTTTAATTCTTGTACCAGCTGTATATTAAAAAGCATCACACCTAAATCCTTCCGAAAAATTTCCATTTTGTTGAATAGTAGAAGCCCAATTGCTGTGAACGGAGACGAATCAATAGTTTATGGTCATCATTAACACTGGCCGATACTGCGTAAGTGTGTTGGTAGTTTAATGTCCAACAATATAAATTTGGAGCGAAGTGCTGCTTCAATGGGTAGATTAAACTGATCATAAAATGGAAGAAGCGCACGATGACCTTTCTTAACACAGCACGCATTTGGATAATAAAATTCAATAATTTGCAAGCGTTATTTCGTTTGTAAGACTATTGTGATATGGTTTAATTATATACCGATGTGAAGTTGTTTAACAATGAAACAAAACACGAAACGTGCGTCACTGTTTAAACGAGTGTTGCCAAAAAGATAATAGGTGAAAAGTCACCCTTTAGAACTGCAAAAATGTCTGCACTATTGCTCAGAGTTTTTGTAAATATAAAAAAAATAAAAAAATAAATTGGGTGGCGCGACAGTCCGTTGAGAACCAAGGCCTAGTGACTTACAACTCTCAACCATTCCTGTGTGCGAGTAATGTTGTCAGGAATGGAGGGGACCTACAGTTTATATGCCGACTCCGAACGGTTTATTTTGAGAAAGCACTTTTTCATGACAATAGTTACTCTTAGAGAATTTGTCAATTCCTCGCAAGAAGCAGTACCCGTGAAAAGACTTTAGATGGCATAGGCAGGGATCGAACCCAGGACCTCTAGCATGACAGTCCAACGCACTAACCATCATGCCACGGGTACCACGGGTAAATATATACAGAGTAATTAATTGAATAATAACTGGCTCAGTCGACGAGCTATTTAACACCCAAAAATGTTGACGAAATCAACTTCCAAATGCAACAGGAATGTCTCAATCAAAACAGTTGTTAATGAAAATGTTAGCGTACATTTTCCAATTGAATTTATTAATTCTTTAGATATTTCTTGTATTGATTTTTGGTTTACTTTAATTGTACGAAAATTTGCATCTATGTTGTTCAAAGTCCTTCCCCCTTCAAATCCCAAACCAGTACATTTTTTATCAGCTTAAATCTTGCCGCCTTTATTTGTAAATAGTAATTTTACTGTAATTATAGTTACGGCAGAAAAGAACCAGTCATGAAGGTCGACATAGTTTTTTACAAATGACATCTATGTAAAAAAGCATATTGGTGCCCATATCTGATGTTCTCATACCATTCCCTTTCAATAGTTTACAACAATGTTATATGACATTAAACGTTAGCTACAGCAACGCGTGGGTAGGTTAGCTAGTATATGTATAAATTTTACCTTTTTTAAGTTGAAGTACGCTAAAACGGAAACATTATATCCGACTAAAATTGAATAATTTATATAATCAACTACATCTTTCTATTCAATGCTCTTTTGTTTCAGCAGTATATACCCACGTTTAAGATTACCCTAAATTTTATTAATTCAAAGAAGAAAGAAGAATCATAATTTCCAACAAGAATAACAAATTTAAAGCTTGTCATTATAAATATTTAAATTCGCATATTTATGTGGTTGAATATGCAGGCCAACGAAAAAGAAACTTCATAAGAAATATGAAATTTTAAATCTGCCTCAATGCATCTTCTAATAAAATATGTTCTTAAAATTATATAAATTCCTTTTCTATTAAAAACCCATTTAACATGCATTCTTCAGAAAAAAATGTTCATATTCAATTTAGAAGCCGTTAAATTCTTTTCATTTTTTCACTACATAAATATTCAATTATATCTTGATGGTATAACTTTTTTTTGTTAAGTCTTCTTTCATGTTTCGAGATGACTCCCTCAATTAAATAATATCACCGATTAATTTGAATACGTACATAGATAAGTTAATCCGCTTATTAACACCACCAATGGAATTAAATTTAAATTTTCTAATCAGCATTAAAAACATAAAAAACCATACACCTAAAGATACTAAAGTAAACCTTCTCGTTACGCACTTGATGGGATTATGAAATTATCATAATAAATTGAGGACGAATAAAGCCTTTTTTTAAACTTCACTCAAAAAATATTCTATATTCTTTAAATGGATAGATAATAAATGTATTCAACTTTCCTGCCAGAAAAAAATTAATACATCTCTTCTTGGCTCGTGCTAAAATATTCCTGTATACCCCCAACCCGATCTCATCGAACCAAAGATAAAATTTAAAACAATCAAACCAAGTAAGAAATCTCTACCAGCAGATGGTCACTCAACACAAAATGTACTTCGTATTCAATCAAGGAAAAAAGTATCTGTACAAAATCACAAAACAAAAGAGCTGAGCTCCGAACTTGATTTATTTTTCATCATTCTATCTTTCTTGGATCGTTTACTTTTTTACTTGTTTTATTTTGTTTGTAATTCTTTATTCTATCGTTGTGATTTTATTACTTGGCGTCATGCTGTGTCATCCTTGTTCTTTGTTGTTTTTCTAATTTCCCATTGAAAAAGTGTTTTTGAAAAAATTTGGCCTTTTTGTCACCCCGTTTGTGTAATGGTCGAACATTTGTCCAAAAACCACATTGGACATTGCTGCGGGTGCCTTTGGAATGAGTGTAGTGTTGTCGTTAAGAGCACGTTACTGTGTTCTTTTTGTTTAAATCTGACCTGTGACACCTCTAAGAGATGGCGTGTGTTTTTCTAAATTGTTTTCCAATTGGAAAATTGTCAACAGACATTTTTTATAGATGGCCTTTTGACATCGTTTTGTCGTCACAAGAATTGTGTGATGAATGGTTACTTGCAGACCTCAATCTGTCTCGAATAAATCAATTGATTGTGAAATGTTAAATGAAAATGAAATATTATACCTTCTAGTATATAATTTTAGTTTTTTTTAGCAACAAGTTTTACCATTGACACTGCGCAGCCGCCGCACCGTTCCGCCCTCCACTATCGTTAATAATTTTAACGGAGTCTGCCTCGTGCGTTTAATAGTGTCTCTTACGGCATGCATTGGAATGTCTCGCCTTAAAAGTGTTTCTATCACAAATTGTTGTGCCTTCAAATTTACATAATTAATTGCTTAGAATTTTAACAGTGTTATCAAAAATCATCAGTTAGATTTAAAGATATCAGCATGGGGCAGATACTAAATGGTATAAGTTGGTATTGAGATTTGAATACGGAACTAGTCCATGCGAGTAATATAAGAAAAATTATGAATACAAAAGTTCTGATGGATGCAGACTGCTACACGGGAGTTTTTTTTGTATCTTGCGTTAATTTGAAAATTTGTTAAATGTAAGATTCTGTTTGTAAAACTATGTATATTTTTGAAAGATTTCTGTTGTCATTCACCGTGTGGGGCCGATTTTGTGGTCGCGACTTATCAGTTTATGTCAAAAGGAATCCAAAAGACACATAAATAGAAATAAGTAATTAAAGATCTGCTTTTACTTCCTCTTACAGATGACATTAGAGACTCATTTTAAAATACGTTTTTTATGACTATATCCACCCGTCCGTCGGCTGTTAAATGTCAACAATAATAAAAGAAAATGTTTAACCATTCTAAAGAATCACGCTTCAGTAAATAGACGACTACGACGACGGATTCAAATATTTGTAGCATATTTATGCAGTTCTTCTTATAAGTTCTATTGTTTTGATGAGCTTGTTTTGAAAATATTTAAAATGCGTAGGGTTGTTAATGGAGTTATTATATTAAACCACTTCGTTTGGAACAATGTTTGTGTTCTAGTTATTATTATGTGAAAACTGAGTTCAAGTTATATGAATTCCAAACAGGATTAACATCATAATTTAACATCAAACAAAACTGACCTGAATTAAGTATAACAATATCAGGCTAATGCCTACGAACACCTGAACAATGGCACTTATCAAGTGGATTAAAATGAAGAAAAAAATTAGGTTTAAATTTAAGGTTTGTTGGTAAGAATGTATGATGATTGTAATGCTTTGACAATGGAAAATATTGTGATAAAGTTCTTGTTAAATGAGCTCGCGTTGATTTTTCTTTTTTTTAAAGAAAACCTGACAAAAAAATATTAAAATAAGTTGGTTCCTAAATGTATATGGGTTTTTGATTAAAATATTTAGAACTTTTGCTGCAGTAAAATATATTTTTCCAACTATAAATGTTCATATTACACTTGGAGATATTGACTTTATAACTTTTTTTTATCAAAATATATAAAATAATACAGAATTAAATGATTTTACGATTTAATCGTGTAACTTTCAAAAAAGTCTTAAGTAAATCTTAGACGTTATTAGTTTTTTAGTATTCACGTTTAAAGCAATCATGATCAGATTTCAAGAGCTTTAAATAATAATAAAAGACAGAAATATTATTGAAATTATTTCTGTATTATTTAAAAACCTAGAGTTGTGAAGTGAAGTAATACCCGAAATTCATACACATGTGTGTGTGTATCACCTTCAACTTTGGTGGTCAAAATGATAACCACATAACTGATGCATCATAAAATCAAAAACAAATCTCCTGATGAGAAAAACGTATGTTCGAGACGTTTTACTTTCAACCAGATGCATTTAAATTATACATTAAATGCTTTTGACTGATTAAAAGAAGATATTACGACAGAAAGTAAAAGAAACAATATGGCCACCACGACCTGTCAAAATCAAATCTTTCTTATTATAAAACCCTTTTTAATCCACTAACTCATTTGAATATAAGGAGATCTTTAAATGTGATATTTCTGATTTGCTTTGGTAACTTGATTATGATGTCGGCCTTAAATAATTTAACTTTTTGACCCCGAATACCAACCGCAAGATGTCCAAAAATCAGAGAAGCCGCGAAAATTTATCGATTTTTTCGCTTATATGCCATCTCTTACCCTGAAGGAGAATTTTTTAATACGATAATTTTCTACGATTTTAAGGCAACTAGGTAAGGTAATGTTAAATTGGCTGTTCGTGATGAAGTAGTACATACTTAGGCCAGTTTTATGGCTAATCATGAATCGTGAGGCTTTCTTCTAAGCTGAATGAAGTTTGAGTCCTGATTGATTATGTTAACATAATTGAGATCGTTTAAGATTGTTATATACCATTTATGGCAGATGTCGTGGCGTTTGCTGTGTGGCACGTAGCGCCGTCCTGCTAGGGCCACAAGTTGTCTAGGTCCATATGGTTCAATTTGGGCCATACAAAATTAGTTATCATCATTATGTATTGCTGTGCACACTTGGGTCACTTCACCTTCATTTTTAATGTAAGTATATAAACGCAGTCAATAACAGCTGGTATAAATAAAATACGAACATTTTGTTCGGCTGTGCTCAATGTGCAGAACAATCATGTACATAGATATTACATTTTGACACTTGATCTCAATAAACATTAAACTTTCAAATTAAATAAAACGGTTCAATTTAACATAACTTGTAACTTTTCCTTTGATCCACAATTGTTAGTTTTGATCGGAACTTCAAAAACCACCGTTCTTTGAAAATGTCAATTCAATATTATTCTAACTTAATTTAAAAAAATTTGACGCGGAAAATACTTGTGGTCAAATATGCATGTATGTATGTAGCTAACGTTCACTCAATTTTCTTACAAATATATTTGACGTTTATGCAATTTATGACATATGTTTATACCTACCACGATTTTGTTTTGTTATGCTTAGTTGTGCAAAATCGTATCGTCATCTCTTAGTGGTACTTACTGGACAGGCGAAAGGTGAACTAACGACGAACGTTGGATCCAGAGCTGTGTCACCTGAGTTATCTTCTCAGGAAGTAGGACCAAAAGACCAGATATCGCTCTGAAGAACCAGCTCTAAAGATCTCAGTCATGCGCAGGCCTCACAAGCAGGCCATGAAATTAAATTTCAGAGTGTGATGAAAACAGAAGTAATAGCCTCGGATGAACGGAAGTAAAATGTTGACAACCCCGCCCCCCCTGCAAATGAAAAAAGAACAACAATTTACGTGTATGTTATGTACATAGAATGTGCGTAGCCTCAACCGGCCACGCAAAGCAGAGCAACTTGCCGATGCCCTCGCCGAACTCAAAACTGATGTGACAGCCCTCTAGGAAATTCTATAAAATAGGCCAGGCAATAGGAATATTGAAGGCTGTGATTTCTACTATGGGAAGTGTCCAGAAAGTAAGCATACATACCAATTATGTCGCCAGCCCAAAATTCACACCAAACCGTAACTTTTTGAGGATGCATTATCACCTGGTAAACCTCGGTTGGTTGGTGTCGTCGTATAGACGGCAATTTTGATTGTTAGCACAGCCTTTCATCCAAAAATGCTCCTCGTCACCAAAGATTATTTTTCGGTCAAAATTAGGGTTCTGTTCCAAATGACTCGAAGCACGTCAGCAAACAAACGGCATTGTCTATGGTCATGAACTTTAAGGTCCTGAGTCAGTTGGATCTTGTACAGGTGTAAGCCCAAGTCCCGACGCAATATTCTCAATGTTGGACTCTGCGAAAGGTCGAATTCTGGTGCTCAGTGAGGAATAGACGGCCTCGGGATCTGCTGTACACTTAACCGGTCGTTTGAGCGTCTTGAGCGCTTCAAATATAGTAGAGGCGAGTTGTATTTCGTAACCTAACACGCGCTGAGACTTTTTCACCTGATATTTGCCTTCTTCAGAGCGTCTTGTATTAACAATAGTTTACAGATAGCGTTTGATATGTCAGCATTTGTCAAACGTCCTATCCTATAACGAAGATATGGAAGGTATTTAAATCTGGAATTTTCTGTAAAATTGCAGTTGAGGTACGGCTGTGTAGTCTGTATGCTTTGGAATTGGTTTTAAATGCTTAACGAGTTAGGGAGTGGCCAATGTTGTTGTTAACCCACTGCGATGAAGCTTTGAGGCAAATAAAAACTTACAGCTTGAGTATTACGTATTTTTTGTTGTTCATTAATCAATACCCTTGTCAATTATTATACGAAATAAAATAGCAATATCTAATAATGTATTTTAGTTTCTGATAAAATTTTAAACAATTACATCTACTAAACTATTTTTTTCTTGGACAAAAGGAGTCGCTTATGTAATTCCGATTAATCCACATTTACTTTATAGATTTTCAAGTGATTTGGTCTTACAAATAATCCACAAACATGTCAAGACCAACTCTGTCCTTGTGTACCTAATACACATAATTTTTGGAAACAAAATGCTACAATTTTGCTTATTGAGGAATCAGATTTACCAATAATAAACTTCATCACTAAAAAAAATTGTCAATAATATTTAAACGTTGAACTATCCATGATGAATTTCTTAGCCTTACTGAACATTCTCAACTCTTAAGCCACAGGCAACAAACATCTCAAACATGCAGCTAAAGAAACAAGCTTTACAAACTCAACCAACACACTCATGAGTTTTCAAATATAAGAGAGTTTGGCGAAATTATGCTAACAAAAACTCCTCAAGCTACAATAATTGGAAGGTAGTGTTGTGTGGCTTTGTTGTCCCGTCTTGTTGGCAAAGCAAATGGTCCAAGCCATGATATTCAATCGCTAGCAAACAAATCTTCAATTTCTGCAAACACAAGGAAATCCAAAAATACGGATTCGCAATGGTCAAAAACAATTATTCTTGATGATGGACAGGCCTTAGGACATCAAGTAACACTTCCACTGTCTTCACATTTCTTCACAACTCTATCGATTGCTTGTATTATTTGACATCTTAGGGAGCTTATAATTAGAGTATACGTTTCAATCACCATTTTGTAGTAACGCGTTGTTTGATTATTATGATTAAATTGATGTTATGACACTTCACATAAGATACAATTAAACGTGACAGATTTCAAAATCCGAGAAAAAAATGATTTTTTAAAATAACTACATTACGAAACAAACATATTTAATTTTTAAATAATAAAATTTCAAATGATTGACTTGTAAGTATGTACATAAATCCAATAAAGGAGTTGGTCATGTTATCGTCTACGAAGAAAATATTCAGAGTAAAAAGGGGATTAGACATTCCTATTTTAATAGTGTAAATTTGTAAACACAATTTTCTAGTCTTTGTATTTGAATTTAAATATAATGGTTGTTGGTGATAAAGTGAAAAGAATTCAATGATAAGAATTTTTCGTATGAACTACTTACATTGCTTTATGTATATTTTTATTTGTTATACAAATGTAGTCTTAAAATTCTTCAAAATCAATGAACCGATCAGAAATATGGTGAACAACAAATAATCATATTAAGAGTACATTATGTGAAAACAATAAATTGATTTTTGACAATTGACATTTCAAGGCATTTATCAGTCTACTCAGCAAGCCTGAAGCAGATTATGGAGGAAAAAACTATCGTTAAGATCATAAGCAGTTCCCTATAACAAAGGCCAATGACTTGTCACGTGACGTTGCTACCTGTCAGATAAATACACAAACAAAATAAAGGTACATTGATTTCTTTTTTTTTTTCTACGACAAAATGTTGAATAAAAGACAATATCAATGGGAAGTTTTTAGCTCCTTCATGTATACACCATCATCGAAAATGTGGCGGCGGCAGCAGCCTATAGCGATAATAATCTCTATTTGGGAAAACTGTCACTTTTCCCTCTGCACTATTTGGACAGCTTCCGTTGACATGGTACTTATGACACACAAAACAGGTACTAATTCCCCAACGATTCAAAAGTCGATAAATCTCACTGAGAGAATTTCGACTTACTTCAAATCGTGTACAGATATTGCGGTCTCTGCATTCGCGTCGTCGTCGTCGTCGTCTGCGGGGCTAAATAGTCACCTACAACTGACTTTACACAGCACCAGAAAAAATAATATCCATTCTCCATGGTATAGCAGTAAAACGCACAGAACACCTCCTGATGCACCACAAATGATCTAAAGAAACTGATCAGGGAATCAAGATAAGATGAAATTAAAAAGATGCCACAAAGATCCACACGCAAGCTTAACATCCATATACCTAAGTAGTTGCTGGTATATACAGGTTAAAAGGCTTCGATGAGGCTGGTGATGATGATGATGATGACGATGTTGATGATGGTGACGATGACTATGACGACGGCGACGAAGAAGACGATGACGCGAATGCTTCCAGTGTTGAACCTCTGCTGATTTGCGGCTGCCGGTCATCATTACTGCCACAATGATCCTATATCACTGGTGAATAATCTCATCACTTTGTGTGCGCATTTCTGCGTCCTTTTCGTCCTGCGTTTGGGATCCTTATTTGTTCAATCCTACAGTAGGGCAAACTTATTAGCAGTTTGTTGAAAATGAACATATTCATGTTACCGGCCAAACATTCAGAAAAAGACTTGAAGGGTTTGAGAACTCACCATCTTCTATACTCAACTGAGCTTTTAAAAAAATTATTCAGAATGCCAATGGCGGTCGTTGTGTTCCTTTGTTTCTCGAAAAATTTAGAACCGATGATTAGTTTGTTTTTAAATCTGCACAGCAAAAAGTAACTTGATTGCTGTGTAACGGTCGTTCGCGGAAGCTTTAAGGGCTTAATGCAGCATAATAATGGCAATTTATTATTTTGTTATTGTTTTAGTTGTTAGAAAAGCAGTGAAACATCTCACAGTTGTTTTAAGATCGGGAACAGCAACGTGACGGCCAATGTACAAATTAATTCTGAATGCACGCATGAAGAAAGTTCAACACACCCTTCTGCCATTTTATGGTAGTTTAAACCAACCTTCTAAGGCGGCTATTTGGGCAGTTGTGACTAAATTTTGCATCAAATTTACATTATTGGACATTAAACCAGCAACACGCTTTCGTAGAGTGCACAAATGTCGCAGCTGTACGTATATAGGCCAGTGTTAGTGATGACCATGAATTATTCGGCGTCATTCACAGCAATTGGCCCTGCGTTACTCTTCGACGTGGAAAATAGGAATTAAGTGTGAATCCCTTCAAAATACAGCTATAACTTACGCTCAATTTTTAGTCAAAGGGCTGCTGTAAAGTTGTAGCCCATATTTCTTCAAAGATAAATGGTAAGCGCTTACAAGCGATAGTAACAAAATTTAAAAACTTGGCTTGACTAAACTGTGGTCTTAGATATCAGCAACTACAAATCTTGCTTTCAATCTTGATTTCTTTCAAAACCTTCCCCAATACTGCTGCATCTTACCCAGTAACTTTTTTAAGTCGAATTCCAATAAGCGTTTCTTATAATTGAATGCGAATCACCACTGTCCAAATTTACAATATAAGTTCTTGAATCAATTTTCAACAAAACATTTAAGCAAATACTGTTACGTGGCATTTTTGAAATTTAAGAATCGGTCATAATTTAAAGCCGCGCATGCCCTCTAGAACTTACCCTCTTCAGTTTGTCGAAGAATTGTCCGAAGGCTTTTACTTTGGAATTCTATCTTGAATTCTTGATCGTCTTTTTTCTTTATGACAACCCTTAAAGGTGTTGCGATGACTTGTTTTTGTTTGAAGTTCCGATTTTACTTTTAACAGTTCTTACAGCTTTAACAACACCCTCGGTCAAATCTTCATTTCCAACATCCAGTTTGTAAACTTTGAATTAAATACTTGCACACACACCCTCGATGCAGTTCCTTGAGTCATCGCTATATCAAAATGATAGGGAAAACAGAGCTGGATAAAGCATTCCACATTCTCGAAAGAATCTCTATACTTGACAGTACGTCCGAATATCATCAACTCGATTACGTCACTCGAACATTCTTGTCTCATATCTAGGAATGCCCATCAGCCTAACTTCGGCCGTACTATGAAGTACAGAGATTCATTTTTAAGCCGTACTGCGCGAATGTTTAATACCTTGCCACGCTTTATCTTTCTCTATCTTTGCAATGGAATCTGAATCACTCACAAGATGAATCAGGATTTGCCAAATATGCTGATCTTTCCATGTCTGCTGGGAGCTCTTGAAGGACTTCTCTCCCTTTCTGTTGTTGATTTTCCAATTCCATCCGGCGTATCTGGTCATTCTCATATTTTATATGAAGGACTTCCATAATTGTTTGGTAATTTTTAACTTCACCTCTTGGCGTAGTCTTCAGATTATCAGACGCACCACCTCTAAGGCCCACTATCAATTTTGCTGTGCTATATTCTTCATTCCAGTTGTTTTTTGAGACATTTCAGTCTTATCAGTAGTTCTTTCAAAGGGTCCATTTAAATGCGCTTAAACGCTTCTATAATTTTTCAATATCAGAATTGAATTTGTCTTCAATACTCTTGATTCTCTGAGTCATTTATTTTTCAAGATCATCAAATTGATCAAGAATCAACTCTTGCAGATATGTCTGTCAACTTGTTTCCTTCCGATTTATTTTGTTTTCTAGCTTTTAAGTTGCCATCTGGACTGAATGCTCAACAGCCGCGAAAAACTTGTCCATTTGTCAACCTTTGTTGTCCTTCACGGAACATCATACACAAACTCTGGTTGCATGAAATCCACTATTTGATCTTCTAAAGCTTTAAGAAGTCTCTGCTGTGATTCATCTTTCGAACCACTCGCAGTTCGGAAGAGTTAAAAAGGAAAGTTCCTTTGTAAGGTGGTCAACTTTTAATTGATTGAATTTAGTGCAATTTCACTTCTGACACCAATTGTTATGTTTGTGCCGCTCGTACCCATCTTTAAATTGTGATGTAAAAGAAGTTTTGGGTAAAATTATTTAATTAGTTTATTTAAAAGAGTGACAAACAGTTTTAAGCTTAAAATTATAAGACATCTGAAAATCGACATTAAAACGTCTTTAATACAAATTTTCTAGTCGGAAAATCCAAGATTTTGTGAAACAAAAATAATTGTTAAGTACAAACATTGAATGTGTTTTAAGTAAAACACCATAGACCTTTAAACACTTAGACCTTTTCTTTCAAGTGGCTCCAAATTTCTATCATATTTAGAGGGAGTTTTAAAAATTCCAGATTTAAGATCTTTGGCACCACTGTTTCGCAATTCTTGTTGTCGCATTACCTATGGTATATCCTCTTTGGTAAATGAGTTTGCGTTCTGATCTCTAGTTAAGATTTCTTCACTGATTAGGTATACCATTGGTACTGTGGTACATACTAAATATATACAACTATAAGTGGCAGGGGTGCCGTGTCAGCAAGTCGTCGAGTCGTTGCGAAGCGCGAGGTGAGGTGTTTGAACGCAGCCTATAAGTATCTGTATCTGTATCAGCATCTGCATCCGTATCTTATGGTCAAAATGCATTTGCCACTATATGACGATATGACAAGGAGTATCTTTGATTTTAAAATCAGTTAAGGCATGGGCGACCACATTACTACTGCGCATAGCACTGATCTGATGGTGCTGCTGTTAGTGGTGCTCTTTTTGTATCTTTTTTATTTTGGTGTTGTGTTTATACGCGTTATCTCTTCGGTCGTCCGTGTTGTCGTCTTAATTATTGCGTTAATGAGTTTTTCTCTCTCTTTTTAAATAGACACTGAGATAACAATCTTTGATATGAAAATGTAAAAATTTATTACTTAGTTGTTTTGCAACTCCAACAACAACAACAACAGCAACTACATTACAAACACCCTGTGGGGGGAATGTATTAAATTGAAGTAATGAGGTGGTTTTATGTTTTTCCATACATATTTTCTACGTATGTACATATTTTTGTGCATTATAAGATTTATAGCTTTTGAGAATGATAAAACAAGATCTTGAATTAATACGCTCATTTTCATGTGGATTCTTATATTAGTTATAAAATGCCAATGTCAATATAATATCTACTACATAATGTATGTATGTATGTGATGCACTAATATGTATTTGAGATGAAGTTAAAAATGTTGAACTTATGTAATTCGTCTTTTTTCGTCTTCAAACAAGATGCGGCACTTGTTTAGCAAGCTTCATATGTCTTTTTGTTGTGACTTGAGATAAGGATTTTCGACAACCATAATTAGGAATGGCCAGGATTAAGAGCTTCATCAGTTCTGGTGTTAGGCAAATTAGAAATTAGAGCCCCACTTAACTTGTTCAGAGAACAGAAACCTAGTCACCGAAGCACAGGGAATTGTAAACATGTTTTAGCAGCACTTAGAGCAGTTGTGGAAAAGGCATCATGCAGACGTTAAAATGAACAAAGAAACATGAGACCAATTTACGAAGATCCAGTATCAAATAGTATTGAAGAAAGCTTTCTTGAGGCTGCAGGTTCTTGCACCAGCTTGTCAACCAATTGTGCACCGAGGGAAGTATGCCCGATCACTGATCAAAAAAAAAAGAGGTATATCACTCTTACTACTACTTACTAGCTTGCTATGTGAGCTCCTTTAACCTTTCTGCAACACAAAGATCGGCACGTATACCAGTGTTGTTTATTGTCGGCAGATAGACCAAACACTCACATTAAAGCAAAAGCTGGGAAAGGTCAACGAATTTTAAGTCGATTTCCATCATATTTTCATAAAATCAAATCCGTATATGATATCATAAGTCGCCAAGAGCTCAGGAAAGGTGATGGGCTATAATGTGATTTCTTCAACATAGGCCTGGAGCAAATAGTGCTCAAGGGTGGTGTTAACCTGGAAGGCACTATTTTCAACAGATCTTTACAATTGTCTGGCTATTTGGACGAGATAAACAAGCGAGCTATTCTAGAAACATTAACAGCTTTAGACGAACAAGCAAGACTCTTTGGTCTTAAAGTGAATGAGGGCAAAGAAATTATCTTATGCTATCAACAAACAAAGTCTTGTCTGCCTGCCGCCTGGGACAAAATGTCACAGTTGGTAGCAGTTTTTTCCATGTAGTTCACCTTCTTTGGAACATATACAAATTCCACGAACAATACCCTAGTTACTTCAGTTATATTTTTAAACAAATGGGTTCAAAACTCTTTTCTCGAAATACAAAGTGCACGTTATACAAAACACAAATCTCATCGGTTCAACTCCACGGCGGGGCCGAGAGCTTTAAGATAAGTAACAAAGGGTAATTAATACTGAAGATTCATTAGCAACCTGTAAGAGGTGTATGTGTATGTAATCCAAAGAGCTAAAATACCCCGATTATACACTGGCTCTAACAATTAAAGTAAATGAAGAACAACTTTCCAGCAAAAAATATCTTTGAATCCCTGCCCTCAGGTTCGAGATGACAAGGAATACCAAACCACCGCTACAAACACCAGGCGGTTACTAACTCAAAAGCTCTTGGTATCACCGACTGGAGGAAGCTAAGCTTGCAAGGGACTGCCTACGATGGAAGTACGCAATATCTCCGACTGATACCCTCAATTGATCGGGAGCGGGATATTTAAGAAGATAAGTGTCTAATTCAAGATAATTCTACATACACTCAGCTCGTTAATTACTTAAATTGGAGCTACAGTCCTATGTGAACCAGGTCATGTGCGAGCTTCCGAGCGTTGGTTTCCATGCGTTCTATGTGGCCCAGCCATATCAGGCGTTGCACTTTTATACTTTCTTATGTTAAACTAATCATATGACAGCGCATCACCTTGTCTAAAGCCTTTTGTTAATAACAAAACTTTCAGTTTAGTTATTTTCAAGCTTTTTGGATCATAACCTTTTTGTTAATAACAAAACTTTCAGTTTAGTTTTTCAAGCTTTTTGGATCACCTCGAATCCTCCGGATTCATCCTGCACAAAGGGACGAGTTTGGCAGGGATTCCAAAGCTAGACATGGATGTGTACAATTCGTCCTTGTAGATTCTTTCAAATGCGGCATTGAAATCGTTGAAAAGATAATGATTTGATGTTTTTTTTCAGGATCTGTTGTAATACGAATATTTGATTGACGATAGGCTCTAGACGTTCGCATACTACAGCAAAGAAGATTTTGTTTGTGAGACTGATTCCTATAAAATTGGTTCAGTTTAGAGGGTCTCCTTTTTAAAGTATCGAACAAACAATACTGAAGTTCCAGTCATGGGACATGCTTTCTTCCGTATATCTTTTACAGATAAGTTGTTGCATGCCCCTAATCAAATTATCTCGCCATTTAGTCCATCTGGCTTAGCGACTTTGTCTGACTTCGTCTATGAAGGAAAGACGAGATTATTGACTTTCGTCTTATATATTAAATGGATCATCCTGCCTGACAGCGTGTTTCGGTTCATCGTCGCCGTTTTACAACTTGGAGAAGTGGTTCTTCCAAATGTTCAGCATTGACTGCGGTTCTACTGTGAAATCTGCACTTTCATCTTTGCAGTCTTCGGTTTGAAACTTGGTAATGTTGCCACTGGTTCTTGATACATTCTGTTGGTGGCAGAGAACTTCGGGAGATGTTGCTTGGGACTTCGAGAAGGATGTGTCCCTTGCTATTGTACCTGTAAGACATTGTATCTCCTCTCATCATCTTGCTGTTTTACCTTAGTTCTAGAAACCTGAAGTGGTAAATTGGCTATAACAAGGTAAAAGTGTATGGTCAATCTGATTGAGGTTAAATTGATCAGGAGGAATCCAAGTTCCGTGTGGCTAATATTGTGAAGATATTGCACTAGTAAATCAATTATTACCTTTAGTTGCGATAGTTGAAACCTCCCATTGTACTCATAGCTCCATATCAGCTTTAATCTTTCATTTTTTAATGTTATAAGCTTTGACATAAAACCAGTGGCTTACGTTTCTAAGCGCAACTCTCTCGATTTAAACAGACTTTTAACTGCGCTTCTCCAACTCTCTTCAAGGACAGTCTTCCTTTTCTCTGCTCGCTCTATAATAAAGCGTTCGCGCTTATAGAGGCAAACGACGACGGGCGTACTAGTCAACGTTTTAAGTACGAGTGAGGCGAATTTTGTAAGCCGACTGACAAGACACCAACGGGAAGTCCTAAACCACACAGGAATCAAGGCGATACGGAAACCTTTGAGTGAAGACAGGAAATCAAAAAAGGCGACAAGAAGAACAACAACTCCATAACTTCTTCGATAAAATCGCCAATTGATTAGGCCAGCATGTAAGCCAAGCGTGGGTAGAAATGAAAGTAAGACGAAAGTTCTACCGGTCCGCAGATTCTCAACGCAGTCAACCTCGGGCAAAGCCAAGTAGAAAACAACGTCATTGTACTGGGGTATGTTCAAAACTACTTTACTAGTAGGGATGCAACACCTCAAAAATGGAAACGCCAAGGTGTAACACCTCCCGGAACACCAAAAGCCCCAAAAATTTTCTAAAATTGACACGATAAGTGACGAAGAATTTTACTTCAGTACATCAATAAAGCTGCCCACTCTGCCTTTAAAGGATTACACCCGACCCGAACGAAGTTTATCCATAGTCGCTGGCTTGTTGGCATAGACCATAGACTTGTCATAGCCCCACAGGAAAAAGTGTAACGGCGTTAAAAGCGACTGCACCATTTCGTGAGATAACACGTTCTCCAAACTTGGTTTCCAATAAATTGATTGTGATATTGGCTGTGTGGCTTTTTGCGCAGTCCTGTTGGAACCACATGTCCTTCAGGTCTATATCATCAATTGGGGCCAAAAATATTCGGTTATCATTGAACAGTAGCGATTCACATTCACAGTATCGTGCCGGTCCTGTTCATCACGGAAGAAGTACGGCCCAATGACGCCGCTGGACCATAAACCACACCAAACTGTAATTTTTACGGGATGCAATTTTTGTTTTGTTTATAATTAGTAAGACTAAAAGGCTTTTTTATACCTTTAATATTCCAAAAACACAGTGTGAGCATTATGAAAAGAAGGAAGGGTTGGATAGGAGGTGTCGGTGTACATTGCTTTTAAATTTCTGAACATTGCAATGACAGGAAAAGATAGAGCGTGGCAAGGCGTTCCACATTCGCGTAGTACGGCTAAAGAAAGAATCTCTGTACTTCGTAGTACGTCCGGTAAGGGTAAACTGATGGGCATTCCTAGAAGCCCGGGTATTACGGTTAAATTGTTTAAGGGGAGGAATGCAACTGGCTATTTCACTAGAGCATAGTCCGTTAAAATAACGGTAAGAAAGGGTGAGGCAATAAACCTTGCGTCGATCTCCGAGTGATGAAAACGAGTTGATGATGTTAATGTCACCAATCATTTTAAAAGCTTTTTTTTGAATACTGTTAAAGAGGCTTAAATTAGTAACTGGAGGACCAGCCCAGAGATGAGAGTTATTTCCAATTTTCGGACGTATATAGGTTTGGTAGATTGTAGCCAGATCAGACGGAGAGAAAAATTTCTTGCAACGTCTCACAAAACCTAGACATTTTGTGGCATTTTTGGCAACATTGCGTATGTGATAGCTCCATAAAAGGTGGTTGCTGATGGACATTCCGAGGATGTCAAGATTTTCTGTTTCGTTGATGCAAGTGCAAGTTTTCGAAGCATTAAATTCCACATGATTTTTATTCCCTATTGTACAATGCTGTGTAGGTCGCAATTTAATGAGCTAATCATATTTTGCCGTTGCAGTTCCACATCCGAAGAAGAGGGTTGTGAGTCTGAAAACGAATATGAAAAGCTAAGAGTGCTATCGTCAGCAAAACAATGTATTGGATTAGAAGTAGCAGACAGGAGATCATTTATAAAAATGACGAAGAGGGTCAGAGACAAAACGGATAACTTGGGCACACCAACGATCATTTTATGAGTTTCAGACTTGAATATGTCTAAAACAACTTGTATTGAACCGTTCGAAAGAAAATTTTTAATCCAACGAAGAGAGATTCATCGATACCGAAAGCACGCATTTTCGATAAGAGAGCAAGATACTAGACTTTATCGAATACCAGTGAAATATCAGGTGCAATAATCTTACTTTCTCCAAAACGATGTAAAGATCTGTTCCACTGTTCGGTGAGATGAACCATGAGATCACCAGTGGACCTATTGCTACGAAAGCCGTATTGCCGGTCATTTAGAAACTTCGGTTCCTTATGATATTTCCTAAGCTGATAACTAATCAGCGTTTCCATGGCCTTAGAAAGAAGGGACGTTAGTGCTATCGGTCGGTAATTTGTGGGAGAAGAAGATTCGCATTTTTTTGGGATTGGCTGAACAAATGCAGTTTTCCAACTACTCGGAACGAGCCAAGAAGAAAAGAATAGATGGAAAAGCTTACGCAGTGGTTTTGCTAGCGTAGAAGAACACATCTTCAGAATAATAGCGGGGATACCATCTGAGCCAGCGGATTTATGATAGTTAAGATCTTTAAGAACTTTCGCCACAGTTCGAGTACGAAAAAAGATTGGGCTCATAGAATCATTTACGCGTTCAAGAACTGGGGGATTCATGACACTATCTGGCAATGTGGAATTTTCGGCGAACTGCCTTGCAAATAATTTCGCTTTATCAATAGAGCTAACTAAAGGAGTGTCATTGACAACAAGCGCAGGAACCGAGGAAAAGGAAGAATTCCTCATGTTTTTTACAAATGACCCTAAATGTGTACTGCCTTTGGGACATTGCAGTATTTTTCGCCGGAATTTTTGGTCATGCACAAATATGGTCCTTCGAATATAGGCGTTGCAGGCTTCCTTGGCTTGCTTAAACCTTTCCCAGTTTTCCACAGATGGGTTGGCTTTAAAACACCGGAAGCTCACTCTTTCTCCTTGATAACATCTTTGCACCTCGAATCGAACCACGATTTAACCTTGGGTTTAATAGTTTTAACTCTATTTGGGAAAAAACGTTTCCATTCCTAGATGAATCATACTAGAAATCATATCTGCACTGGAGTCTACGTCACTACCGAGGAAACATAGCGACTAGTTAAAGAACCTGAAGAAATTATTGAGACCGTCCCAGTTGGCTTTCTTGGTTCTCTTTGGAGCTCTTTCCTTAACTGGATTTGTTTGACACGAGAAATTAGCAGATACGACACTCACTTTGGTCCGATGTACCTAGAGGCGTCAATACACTGATTGTGTACTTATCAGCATCAGAAGTTAGAAACAAGTCAAGTGTACTTTCTGCTCGGCCGTTAACGTCTGATATTTGAGTACATTGACAAGCTGAGTAAGCTGGTTAAACTCAGCAAAAATCAATGGAGTACGTTTGAATTGATGCCTTACCAATTCCGCATATTTTTTTTTATTTTCGAAGCCATTCAGCCAGAAATGAGCCTCATTGCTAAAGATGATTTTTTGATAAAAATCCGAATTATATTCAAGTTGTTGCTCATCCCAATTCACGAACATACGACGCTTCTGGTGGTCAAGCGGCTTTAATTGCGTCAATTTAATCTTGTTCGAATGTAGGCTAAGATTTTTTCGCAAAATTCGTAACAACGGCGTCACAGTGATGCCCAACGTTTGAGAACGACGTGTGAGAGACATATTTGGGCTTTCTGCAACTGAAGCCTCAGCGGCAGCAATATTCCCGACACTACGGGCACTTCTTTGTCTCACTTGCTCGGGAACATTTTGTACTGTGCCTTTGGATTCAAATTTGTCCACTAGACACTCAATTGTTAATCTGCTAGGACGATTATCACGACCATAAGTTGGATGTATCGCTCTTAGCGTTTAGGCCACTGACTCCGAATTTCAGTAGTTTTGACTCGTTGTTGCCTCCTATATCTTTCAATTATTTAATGTCAAACCTTACTGAAGAAAAATGTCAAAAGAGTGGCAAGAAAAATAACGTCATTTGCAGTCCCAGTCACTCTACCAGTCACTCTACCTTGTTAGCGTCGCTGTTGAAAAGCCCTGTACATGATTTTCCAGTAACAGGTTTAAAATGTATATTTTATTTTAAAAGGAAGGATATACTATTCAAAATGAAAAATAAAATTTTCCATGACCGATTCGCATATTTGTGCTTATAAGTCCTCTATAACTCCATGAATTTCATCTTTAAATTTGCGAATCGAATTTGAAACATTAATATAGAGCGAAAATTTTGCGAAAACATCTGAAGAAATGTATATAGGTGCTGTACTGCAATCACACAAACCTTCCTACCTTTTAACCTGTGTCTTAATTGGCTTGGTCTTAATTCCAATTTCAGCCAAAAAGTATTAAATTGTCATCTTAAATACTTGGTATTTTAAAAAATTAATTCAAATTAAAATCGGAAAATTAGGCATGTTTTTATTAGATATTCAACAACTCAACTGGTTCTCCTCTTTTCTAAAGGCATGTTAATTATACCTAACTTAAACAAAAAAAACCTTGTTTATTATATTTTTTAATTAAGCCCAATTTCTAGAATTCCCATCATCATAGTTAAATTATATAGGTACCGCACATAAGAACCTATCATAATCTATTCGAATTCTGTGCATCATGTGGTCAAGTTAAGCATATTAAGATAACCACCTAAAGTAACAACTCCTCCAATACCTTTACCTATACCTTTGTCATCTTGGGTGGGCTTTCTATAATCGCCTACTAAATTGGTTTTCAAATTCAAAACAACACTATCCAAGGCCATTATGAATCTCAAAATCCCCGATAAGAAATTCACTTCACATCATAATGCACCCTATACGAAATATTTGCATATATCTAAACTTTGGGTATCAAAAAAGTTGAATGGCTTAGTGTCGCCCAAAATATAACTCGCGGTATAGATGACAACAAAAATCCACAAATTTACAACTCATAACCCATAATATTGATAAGATTAAGAAAGCCAAAATACAAAGACCACCACCAGACTACCAGAGTGCACCTAGACTTAGGCTAGGTAGGTTTTGGTTTAACTGCATCATTATTACCTACATGGCGCACCATCCTAGTAAATCGGATATAAATAAATGATGTTTGTATAATTTGGAGAAAATGAAAATTGAAAACACCAGTTAATAGGTTGGGAAAACATCATTATGCTTTGAAGAGTACAAATATTGGGATCACAAATCTTTTACTATATTATGGCGTCTTTAATGCCCCAGATTTACTCCATCATCAACTTTAAAGGTGTATAATAGAATAGACAATAACTCGATGGTATATTCCACCTTCAAGTCTCATTCAAGCTGTCGTAAAGTGCAACAGCAGCCAGAAAGCATCACCTGGGTGGCCAAAAACACTAGAAACCACCATCGCATCGCGTCCAGCACCATGCATCGCTTCGCCATCGATCCGCGCATTCACCAAGACCAAAACAAAACAAACTCTGCGCGTCTTTATGCTCGTATATGGGTGCGAGAATGACGCGAGCTTGTAGAGCGCGGCTATATGACCCCATTTAAGTCAAATTTTCTTTATTTTATGTCGATCTTTGGGCACTCGGGCAGACACCACCAGCGCCCGGTCGCGGTCGTCCAAGGAGAAGATCTTTCTCCCTCAATTCGAAATTGGAATTCTGTTCTAAGCTGAGCCATCACATCACGATGGTAATGACTGCTGGTGCAACAACAATGACGGCGACCTTCGGTTGTTTCGTTGGTCGGTGCGGTATAAGTCCATACGATCGATCGTGTGTCGCGCGCATATGTATGTCCACATCCGTCCCTGCGCCGCTGATCCGCGCCATCTGAAGGAGGATTGAAGATCACGCGTCGTCGTCGATGGTGTGACAAAATCGGTTCAGAAATGATGTTATTACCCCGCTTTGGTCGTTGTTGTCTTCGATTGCTAAATTGGCCAATTCCGCCAGTGTTGTTGTGGTCGTTGGTATGACGATTACGTTTACGACAAACTGTGGTAGGTCGTTTTTTATTTAGGTAGGTATTCCATTTAATTCCAGGCTTTGTCGCTTTTGTTGTCCGAGATTAGTGGGGCAATCAATGAGGGCTTTGCGTGATCGATGTGCTATGATATCTTCTTTTCGGATATGAATCTATTATATCGTTGTTGCAAGCTTATTTTCTTTGGAGAAAAGATTTCAAGATATAGAAATAAGAGACCACCAACATAGGTGATGGTCTAGAAATGGACACCCGCTTATCGTCAAAAAAGAAAACACTTTTCCAAAGCCAATTGATTTATAGTCCTCCTCACACATGCGGACTATTGTTGTGGTAATCTATGAGTCGCACTCGAGCTATAAGAGATGACCTTTTGACAGGAACATCTCTCGGAACTCTCGGAATGGTCAGTGGACCGCGGTGCCGGTGTGGTTTATAGATAACGAGACGATATAATGTCTTTCCCAAATAGATATCTATGCTAACCTATGCAGCACGGTTGGAGATTCTGATACAATAATATAGATGAAAGAGAGTGTTTCCATATATTTTTGGATCTGATGATGGTGACTGATGTCAAGGCTTTTGGATTATAAGAACAGGCTATCTATCTACATATATACTTAAGAAAATAAGAATATTGATTATGTTGTTCACCGTGACAATAATGACAACATAACGTCCGCGTTTGCGTCCATTCGTCGGATCTTCGTCGTCTGTGGTCCAATCAAAGTACTTTATCATTTTAAGATTGTAAAGGTAATTTAATAATCAAAGTTTTGATTTTGGTCGGTATCGGTACCTAAATTATGGGCGCATCGGAGAGCTATAAAGAACTTTGGTGTTTTTAGGCACACCTTAATGGTTTGTCAATGTGATGGTTTTTATTTTGTTTGCTAAGATTTATTTTTCTGAGATATGAAATGATTCCATTGATATCTTACCTTAACCTATTACTGTGATACTAGAATCTATTGGATTCAAGAGTGATTAAAGAAGAATAGGAGAACATATTTTTTTGCTTAATGTGAAATTTATAAAAAACAGAAGAGATCTTTTAGACAGGTTTGGAAATTAATTTTGTTTTTAGTTTTGTTATAATAAAGATTTTTTTGTATAAGTTTGAAAGTTATGGTTTGTTTTTACACAGCTGTCACTCGAAGAATGGAAAGATGTTAATAATTATCAAATTGACATACATATGCTAAGTACTTTTCTTATTTTTATCCGATGGAAATCTTCAAAAGACCCCCGATACTGCACCAAAACTACCGGCTTATGGTCCATCTATGAAAGGTCGACAAATGGGAAATCAGTTTAGGGGAAATTTATGGTTGTAATAATTTTCCATATCTTTAAGACAATGAGGCTTGGTTCTTCTTAACTGCGGAACATTGTATCGTACATTTCAGACGGTCTTTATGTCAGAGTTACTAATTATGTGATACTACACCGTTGCAATTTAAAGGTCAAGATGTAGATCACTATTTCTTATATACCATGAGGCATTCATTATTTCATGAAGGATTTTTAAAGCCCGTATTTGGATGCCATAAGTCCAAACGGGTTTAAGTACTTTCTTATATTACATTAGTAGGTCAGAGAAGTTCTTTCCTATTCACCAGTACATTGTTCTGACTTCAAGTTTAGTTCTCTTCTTTTCTTTTTGATGTGGGTTTTCCATTCAAGCTTTGCATCTAAAGTGATTTCAAGACATTTAGCAGTATTGGAGTAAGATACTACTAGATTATTTATAGAAATTGGAAAATTATTTATGTTTTAGTATTTTACAATATTTTCATTTTTGTGAATAAACTCTAACTTAATCGACTGGATTTTGCAATTTTTGAAAACGCTTTGCAACGCATAGAAATGGTACCAACATTGCAGTATATTGTCAGCAATAGTGGAAATGATAGTGTTTATATCCACTCAAATATCTCTTGTGTATAAAGGTAAGTATACAAGGTTGGTCCTAGGATACTTCCTAGCGATACACTGGCTTCTATCTTCAATATTCCGTAGTATTGTATGGGAAGGTCCCTAATGCAATTTGCACTTAAGTCCCAAGTGCCAAACTTTTTTCAACACCTTAAGCAAAATCTAAGAACTTTGCCGAGTATACTTGTTTTTCTTCACTTACCTTTTCCACCAATCCATAACTTGATTCAAAATGATTGTTTAAAGTTAGTTTTTTTTTCCTCATTTATTATGCTGAGCCTTTTTAGTAGCAGTTTTTCTAAAACTTTTTCCATGATTGCTATAAGCGATATTGGTCTGTAAGAGTTATTTTTCTGTTGTTGGTTTACATTGTGTAGGTGTAACAATGACCTCTGAACCTTTACAATGATGTGGTACATGCTTTAGTTTAAGAAATGCGTTTATTATAAATTTGATTATTTTTAAGGCTTTTTATGGTATTTCTTGCAAAACTGGAGCAGTTATAAGAACATATCCCTAAAGTAAGAAACTTCAAGTATAATACTTAAGAAGTTAGTTCAGGAAATCCAATTCACCGAATTTCAACGAAAAGAGAGGTAATAAGACATAATTCTTAAGCCTTTTAAGTTTGGTTAAAACAAGAACTCAAGTAACAAAGCAGAAGCATGGGTCGAGATTTTTACTCATTGGGTTCTTGAAAATCTTCAAAAGGAACAAATGGAATTTCTCAAAGATGAAATTTATTAATTAAGTGTTAATTTTGGAATAACATTATCAACTGTGGCACCTGTTTAGACTTTTCTGACTAAAATTGGTAAAAGTTTAAATTGTCAGACTTAAAAACAACAACACTCTTACGTAAAATGCGGACTGGGAAATATAGCAGCTGTATCGGGCAGTGTCACTGATGACCGTGAATTATAGTTTCGATACGCAAAGATAGGAAACGAACAAGGATTCTTCAATGAAAATGGCCATCAGTCCCAATTAACCCAACGAAGAGCTTCGAAAGACACCAAAACTGATCGAAAATGGAAGGTCTAAGGGTGATATCAAAGGAGAGTACACCTTTATAAAAGGAAATGCATGCTCTGTAATAGACTATTGCCTTGTTGCTGATGATTGGTTTTACGAAATATCTGACTTTAAAATGTATGCAAGGATTTTCTCCGATCATATGCCAATCTCTGTAAGTTTGAATATGTCCAAAGTGAATCATTTTGAATACCAATGAACTCTTACGCCCCAGACTAATATGGCGAAACAATTGCAAACAGCATTGAATTTGCAAATGAATGCATTACAGTCGAAAGAGTAGCAGTATCGATAGAAAATATGCAACATGTTATTCGCAAAGCAGCGCCGAAAGTTGTCAAAAGAACTCATTAACTTCAAGCTAAACAGCAATGGTTTGATAATGATTGTAGCCGAGCGAGAGATAAGGTATTTGCTTTTCTTAAGCTATTTAGAAAGTATGATTCCTGTTTTCATTCAAATAAAGGTTTTTTTCGTATTTTCCTTTAAACGATTTGTACACTTGTAAATCACTTTTAAAAATATAAAATACTATCTCAGAAGTAAGATAATAATATTGTCAAATCTCTGAATTGTAAAACGTGCGGTCATAGGCTTTGTATAGAAAATTAGCACGAAATAAATATATCAATGATACATGTTATTTTAAACAAGAGTATGTCAAAGAAAAAGCGATGTTAAAATAAATCTGTTCGCTTAAAATGCTACGAAGAAAAAGCTACGAAGAAAAAGATCATAATTGGGAGTAGAAATACTAAAGAGTTTTGGAAAGCATTTCGTATTTTAAATGGATCAAAGCTTAGAATTAGTATAAACATAGCCACATCGGATTTAAAAATACATTTTCAACCCCTTTTAAATGTAGAGAAGTCAGTTCTACCTTTTCAGTATTGGGCAATTACATCAACGTTCAAAAAATGGACCAGCCTTTCACAATTATAGAACTATATGAGCAGTACTATTTGAAATTAAGGAAGCCAAAACGCCTGGAGAAGATCAGATCCCTCACGAATTTTATAAGTATTGTTCTGACGATTTTGCCAACTGTCTTTTACATCAGCTCAATGAATTGTATGAAAATGATTATATCCCTCCATGCTTTGAATCATCTGTTATTCTGTGGATTGATATACGAGGCAGTCTAATCAAAGTCTTGATGTATGCTGATGATAATGTGATGTTAGCAGGCACTCCCATAAAAGTTCAGATCTTGATTACCAAATTGGAAGACTACTGCAAAAGATGGAACCTAACCTTAAATGGTGCAAGATCTCAGATTATGGTGTTTGGTAGTGGTAAGGGACTTCGGAGTGGTAATTTTAATTGGAAACTTGATGGGGTTCCTGTAGAAATAGTAGACAACTACTTATACCTTGGCTTGATAATGACGCCACAAAATAGTATGAAGTTTTATTTAGGAGAAAAACTAAAAAGTTCAAAAAATGCTATCAACTCTACTTGGTTCAGCTGCATGAAAAATAAAAATATTGGTCTACGTGCAAAATATCAGATATTTGAGGCTTCTGCTCGATGAATTCTGTTGTATGCAGCCCAGGTTTGGGTATACCTTCAATATGAGACTGCCGAACAACTGATTTTTTCTCAAACGAGTACTACACCTGCCCATGTCAACTCCCACTTATATGTTACATATTGAAACTGTACTTCCACCAATATACATCACAACACTGGAACTACATTTCGAGTACATCCTTAAAGTGCTTAACATGAATATATATCGTCTTTCCAAAACAGTAGTGCCATGGGAAAAAAATCGTCATGTTTTGAAAAGTGGAAGGAATTGGCTGAGAAGACCAATAATGCATTTTGTGGGAATATGTCCATTACTTAAAGAAATACGAAAACTATACCTAGAAAAGCTGTTTTCACAACGGAAGAAGTTATTTATCTTTTGAATGGATATGATTGGTCGGCTCTTTTCAAATTTGTGAAATCCGCATTACGTTATCGAAATAAAATTTTAAGAGAAGCATTTTAATTATAATAATTATAGGTAACTTGAGTAACTATTTTGTTAAATTACAATTATATTGTCAATCTAACAGACGGCTTTTGCCATGTCATAAAAGATTTGTAAACCTTATGTTAATTCTTACAAATTTTTGTATCTAATAAAATCTTATTCTAATCTATCAATTGGGCCTCTGTTACTAAACTAAATGGAAATTTTTTGCGGAAGAGTTTAGGTGTGAAGCCATTTCAAATATAGCTGGTATAAGAATTCATGCCGAACGACCTGCCACATTTATCGAAAATTGTTTTCAGCGAAGAAGCTCATTTCTGGTTGAATGGATACGTAAAGCAATACTGCCGTTATTTGAATGAAGCTCTTAAGAAACGACCAGGTCATCAAGAATCATCAATTTGAAACAAAATTGCATGCAGTTAAAACTCTTCTAACAAGAAAAATTAATTGATTTTTATTGATTTTATTTTGTATTTATTAGAAATATGTTCCACCGTTATGGTTCCAAGAAAGTGGCAGAAACTCTAACTGGAGTCATAAACATTTTCAATCCATGACATCATCCAGAATAATACCTTCTTGCGTTGATTCTAGCCACATTCTGGAATCGTAGGCTGAACCTCTTCACATAGAATATCAAACACTTATCTAACATTTGGTTTTAAATACTTCAAATAAAAAAATAAATAAAAAAAATAAATAAAACCCAAACATACCTGAAAATGTATTGAATAACCATTTTTCCGAAACATTGTGAAAAACCAGCAATATACACATTTAAAAAGAGGCTGGGATGCGACCCACGAGATTTTTAGTTGTTAACCAATTTTTATCAATTTTAGTAGCATTTGCGTATTATTTTTTGTAGATATTAATTTTTTTTTCAACTGACTGTTGGATTTTTATAAAAAAAATTTCCGAATGTCTTAACAATATTTTATGTGAGATTAAATAAGTTTTGAGCTAATATTTTGAATTTTTTAGAAGATATTTGAGTCGAAAATCAATGTTTACCAACGATTAGTAATGCTTTTTTAAGATTTATATTTTTTGTAAGAAAACTGTTAATTTGATTTTTCTCCAAGTTTTATTGAATGTTGAAAACAATATTTTTGTATAAAATAAAATTAATTTGAAGGAAAGATATTTGAGTCGAAAAACTCTACCAAAAAACGTTAATTGGAATAGATACATAGATAGATAATCTTTATTTTCATATGAACAGTTACATTTGGTAAAATACCGCACAGTTTACATACAGAGATTTGATATTTATATATATCTTTCTGCTGAACAAGTATATTAATTTGTACATGTGTAGAGTTTAGTTCATAATAATTTAAGTAATATTTTTGAAGGAAAATACAAACAAAACCTTCAACGCAATTTAAAAAAGGACAGGTACATTTTGACTCATATAAAACTAAGATTTCTAGACTTTAGTTAAAAAAGGTTAGTATAAACCATAATTGATAAATATATTTTAATATATTATTAATATGTTGATAAGAACTAACATATTGTTAAATAAAAAAATATAAATAAATGAATAAATTAGTGTATAAATAAATTAATTAATTAAATAAATGAATACATAAATAAATAAATAAATAAATAAGTAAATTAATAAATAGATATATGGACAAATAATTCATAAATAATGAATTTAGTAAAAAATAATTGAAGAAATTAACAATTTAACGAGTAATATTTAAACATAGGTACGAATAATTAAAACTAAATAAAAAACGGATTTTCAGAGGTTTCACAATTTAGCAAGAAAGTTAGTCGATTTATTGATTCTTAGAAAAATAAATTCAACATTTGCCTTATCATGTAAGTCTGTGATGATATCCTGGAAGGTTAAGCATCATTTTAAGAAGCTTGTTTTGTGATACTTGCAGTTTTTACTTGTGACACATAGGAACTATATGGCAAGTTTTGCATTCGTGCAAAGTTTCGAACTCGAGATTTTAATCAAACATGAAAAAAGTGGGTCCTGCGATTCTGTCCGGTCGGTTATGTCCGTCTGTCCACGCTCCTACAGCCTAAACCATTGGGTGAATGAGTTCAAACTTGGAAGTTAAGGTTTTGAGCAGATTCGGGTTAGGTGTTTTTTTATTTTTTTTTTTTTTTTAAGATCAAAACTAACAGTGTCCCCCATACATTTTTTTGGTCAAAAAATGAAAATTAAAATTTTCTTAAACCGATAGATTTTTTTTTAATTTTCTCTAAAAATTTATTTTTTAACTTAGCTTCTTTTAGTAGGAAAAACATATTTTTTATTGCTCCGAAAAGGTACCGCTCATAGAACCGTTATTTTGTTTTTTAATTTTCTCAGCAACTTATGAACTGATTTCAATAATTTTTTATTGTTTGGATTTTTTAAAAAATATTGAATTTTTATTTTTAAAAATTCTATATCTCAAAAACGAGTCAACATTTGATTACGAAATTCAAATGTAAAGCGTATATTAACTATCACTAAACAACTGCATACCAAAAATATATTAAGAACAAAATTGAAAAATTTTATGTATACAAAATTAATTAAAAAAGAAACCGGTCTAACGATTTTCAAAAAAAATTTGAAAATCAGGGGTTGTTTCGATTTATGAAATGGCATCTAAATTTTTGAAAACAAACTTATTTTTCGGGTTAAATTTTGAATCTTAAAATAGTATAAAATTTATTTTCTATTAGAATCACTTTTTAAACGTATGTATACACATTATACCTGTATAGGTGTTACGTACAAGCTCTACAACTATTGCTTACGTGTAACTTCATAACCAAAATCCAAAATGCACAAGAGCCTGACTGTAAACAACACATAAATAGCAATTTCTTGTTCTTGTTCGTATGCTTGTTTTTTTTTTTTTTTATTTAACAAAAAAAAAATAAACTGAACGTTATAACTCCATGTTTGCCCTTAAAACTTGTAGGAAAGAAGGAATATGATTGGATTGTAGTAAGTACCTTCTACCTATTAATAACATTTATTTATTATCATCATAAACATGGCTGAGCACTCTAATGAACTATTCTTTATTCGTCTTTTATTCGACACCTGCCTAACTACACAACCCATAGGCGATCGCTTTACAATTTAAACATTCATAATTTTAGTCTATCTTATCTTCAGATAATTTACTTAACATCCTGGTACTTCTAATATGAAATTAAAATAAAACTATCTAAAGGAAAAAGCTTTGAACGAACTAGTTGAATACACAAACAATTGTTATCGTTAAGTATGCTTTCAAGTATTTTTCATTCCCGGGATGAGTTGTCCTAGGACAAGTTGTGTCTTGGGATGAATCACGCTGTTTTTTGACAAATGAAATTGCATTTATATCTTTGAGGACAAACTTATTTTACAGGTATATTTTTAAATCTTAGTACTTTTTTAAACAGACTGTTTGCATACAGGAGCAAGTTCGTACGACCCAGTAGTGGATTTTATTTAAGATGACAATTTCCACATTTCCCCCAACCTGGCATCCATACAGAAGTTTTGCTTGGAATCTACTTTTTAGATTAAAATGTTATTGTCGTTGCTAAGACAGGACTTTCTATTCATAAAAGGATACAAACTATTTATAGCAATGCTAACTTTTTGCAGAGTTCTGGCATTATGTTCTCTGAAAGTCAGTTTTTGATCTCAATAAATACCAAGATATTTCACACTTGGTTCATATTTAATATTAACACCATTAACGGTAAGTTGATTGCTTGGTAGGTAACACGATTTTCTGTTTCTATTGAATCTAATTGGAAGTTTTTACAAAAATATACTTTTTTGGTATGAAGTTGCAATATATAATATAAAATTTAATTGAAGTCTCTAGCGTTATTTCTACCTGAGATATTTAGGGTTAACCAATTTTTAAACATTATAATAATGTCACTTCAGTGCTGTACTTTCGAAAGCGAATATAGTAGATATTTTAATACAGGGCTAATAAGTAAAAAGATACCCATCATAACTTGCTACTAAAACTTAACCAAACGATGCCTAGACATGAGCTTACTTACTTAAGGTGACGCTGTAGTCCTGTGTGAACTTGGGTGACCCAACAGACTTCTCCATCTAGCTCGGTCTCTAGCTAGGTGTCTTAGGTATCGGGCTCCAAGTTGGGTACGGTCACTTTCCACTAGTGTGCACCACCTGATCCGCGGCCTTCTTCTACTGCACTGACCTGTGGGTGTGGATTATATGACTTTCCAGGCCGTCGTTGCATACGGGACCGTAGATCCGTAGTGTTGACGTAGGAACACTGCACTATTCTTACAAGTACGATGTTAAAAAATTGCATGGCAGCATATGACTTTGTCTAGAACTTTTTGATATAGAAAGGTTCTGTTAAGTTGTTTCCTACCTTTATGGAGCAGCGTGAATTCTCCATGGTGATCCTGCATAAACAGACGGGTTTGGCAGGGATGCTAAACTCTCTACATATCCTCCCTACAGATGCTGTCATATGCGATTTGATGTTCTTGAGTTTTTACCAGGATCTGTAGTTATGTGAATAAATGATAGACTTTCAATGTCTAAAACCACACTGATAAGGGCCTGTTAGATTGTTGACGATGGGCCTAAGACGTTCACATATTACGGCAGAGAAGATTTTTGAAGCGATGTTAGGTAGACTGATCCCTCTATTGTTGGTGTAGTTTAGAGGTCTCCTTTTTTCAAAACCTGGCAAGCAATACTAAGGTTTCATTCATCGAGCCTGCTTTCTTCCGACCATATGAAACAGGTATGTTGGTGCATGCTGTTAACCTAATTATCTGGAACTGCTTTGAAGAGCTTGGCATTCAATCCATTTGCGCCAGAGGTTTTGTTATACTTCAGCTTAGATATGGCAATCCTTATACTTCGTCTAAGTCGGGAAGACGGGGTTGTCGGTGGTTGATTGGATCATCTTGCCTGACAGCGGACTTCAGTTCGCCGTCGCTTTTATACAGTCTGCTGAAGTGATTCTTCCATATCCCCAGTATTGACTGTGATTTCACTATGATGTTTCCACTTTCGTCTTTGCAGCCTTCGGTTCGAGGGGTTTGTTGTTGGTATGTGCTTGAAACCTAGCACATCAAAGGCGGCTTTTCTGATTGCATCTTGGCAATGTTGCCAGTGGTTCGGGATACATTGCGTAAGATAAGGCCTTATTACTCCTTGTTTTTCAAGACCATTTTCACCAGACACTAGTTGTCCGCAAAATATTTCAAAAAGACTCTAATTTTGTTCTCTTTCCATTTTCGATGTAGGATATTTCGAGAGATAATTTGTTTGCAAATCAATAAAACTGTTATTAAAATAAATTAATTTTCTTATGTATAACTAAATATATATTTAACTCATACATTTTTGTCATATCTATTTTTATCCACATTTATCTAACAATATCACCAATTTTAAAAGTAATTACGGCCGGTACAGCAGTCGAGCACGTTTAAACGATCAATATTGTGAACAAGTATAAGATCCACCGCAAAGTGTCTGAATTAAGTGGGAGTTGAATCACCGTTCGGTATCAGTCATCTTACTTAAAATTCATTTGACTTAGTCATAGTTCGACAAATTAATTTAAACAAAAATAATATTACTTAATAGAAATTCATTAAAACTACTCTATACTCTCGAACATCATTGTTGTTGAACCCCATTTGACATCTCCTTGGTATGCAGAAGATAGTAAACAAGCAAGTACTTAACTGGTTAAATAAATAACTTATGAACTTATGAATCAGTGGCGTTTTAAACAAAATTACTTACAATTCATCATTAATCATGTTTCAAGCATCATTTATAGATATTATCACAGCTTATTCAAATATCTTTAAAAAAAAGAAAAAGTAAACCCCATTTGTCAAACTCTTTGAATTGTTTCCAGTTTTTGAAATCAAAAAAGTCGCGCTTGGTACACCTAAATATAGTTATGAAGAAAAAATAACACAATTTCCGGCTTGAATTTCTTCAAAATCTTGTCCAAAATTTACAACCATAAACGGAAATAGAGCCAGAAAAGCAATAACTTTTGGTTTAAAACAAGACTTTTAGCGTGGGCTGTTGAGATCATTATTTTCTTTGCGGTTTCTGTACCAAAGTTTATGTGTGTTTCTCTGTGTATATTCGAAAAACAAAAGTTTCTTTAACCAAAAAGCATCGAAAGATCATCAATTTTAAATTTATTTTTGTTTATACTAGGTTTAGGTATTAGGTATACTTTGCCATCAGGCATGGCGCTATAACACGTTGCTGTCAACGATATGAATAGATCTGACCTGGTGCCAGAAATTAACGATTTAGTGTTATTTAAGATTTCCGGTGGAATATCAATTATTTGAATTTTAAATTTTAGAACTTGCGCCACAATAGACGCTGCATACTGAAAGCCATCAACCATATCAAGCCAGCTAACCAGCCCATCCAGCAGCGCAGTCTTTTAGCCATTCAGCGTGACAATAGATGAAAATGCATCATCTATGGCCATCTCTGGAAAGACTGTATTGCGTTGCGTTGAATCGGTCGCATCGTCATCGTTAACTCGTTGTCGTTAATAAAAAAATTATCTGTGAAAAGTGTAGGTTGACGATGTAGCACACAAAGCTGCATGGTGGAACTTCCAACACCAACCAGCAGCATCTATAAAGTAGCAAGTAAGGTACCAGGTGTTGGAATTAAAGAAAGGTGGGCGATCATGGTATAAGCGGCTCAATAGAGCGACATTTGATTTTAGATATGATTTTTATGTCATTTTAAGGGACTCGATAATGAAGTTATAAAAATATAAAAAAAGTAGGTTATATATATGTCTGCATGCAGCGGAGCTTATTAATTGTTATTTTGGTCATTTCCTGTGGCGAAATAAAATTATATTCACCAGTAGGTGCTATATTTTAGAAAATATAAGTTGTTATCACTTTAACATCAGCGCTGCTATGGCATAGAAACTTCTATGGACCCATGATGTTTTTGTTTTCTTAAACAATATACATTTTCTGAAGCTCGTTATCAACAATCCAAACAAGTTCTGGCAGTTGAAGAGAAGAAAACTACTTTATTGGTTGTATTCGGAGTTGAATAAGTTTAGGACTACTTATTGGGAAACCCTTTTAAAACCATGGTTAGGTTTATTAGTGCTTCAAAGTTCTTATACTCAATGGAATTTAAATTTCAGCAATCTGGACTTCATACTCAATGGAATTTAAATTTCAACAATCTGGACTTCATTGAGGGTACCTGTCCATTATTTCATTCGCGTGTAATAAACAATAAAGAGTTTTATTATGATATTGTAAGAAAACGAACACTTTGATGTTTTTTTGTACGAGGCTGAGTTAGACTTGTCGGTGTCCAGGGTTCTTCCTAAAGAAAACAACGAAACAAATGGACACAAGATAGAAAATAAGGTACATCAATTTCACCAGTAATGAGTTGATGAAAAAATATTAAGGCATTATTAACACGCCTTTGATGGAAAAATAGTTTTTGAAGAAGCAGAGTACGATGTTCATAGGGAGGTAAATCATAAGGATAATCCCAAGGAAAGAACCTTTGAGCAAAGCAAATTAAATTTATGTTGAATTGATTCAATACGATTTCTATGAATTTCGTAATACGAAGTCCATACCTGCGAAGCATATTTAATAGTGTAAGTTCTAAGTTAAAACACAAATGAACACCTAAATCTTTAAAAGTGAAGACGGGACAGAGTTTTTGCTGTGATATATAATAACCAAACAGAAATATCAAATACAAAAGTTATCGTCTGCTATTTTAAAGGGTTGAGGGCAATGCGATTCCTTTCCTCACTAAAATGTGAAAGTATCAATGTTGACTTGTAAAAGATTATGATCTTGGGGGACCTTATTTTTTTTTTGAATCTTCATTTTATCAGCAAAACTGAGAACTACACTTGAGCGCAAACATGACGATACGTCGTTAATAGACATGATGAACAGGAAAGGGCCAAGATGCCTTCAGTGCGGAACACCAGATTAAGCAACAAAAGGTTCAGGTATTTCGGGATCCAAACATATATTCGTACTAATTGTTGTAAGTCACTAGGCCCTGGTTCTGAACTGACTGTTGCGCCACCTAATTTAATTATTTTTAATTGTTTTCAGGAACTCTTTCCTATAATTTACAAAAGATTGGTACTCAAACTATCATGTTCAGGGTGATAAAAAAGAGTGTAAACTTTTTCACATGATTAGCAAACAATGACGGAATCAGCTCATGAAATTCGAGGTTGTATATGTCCTTGATAACTTAACAAATTCAGTCTAAAGGGCATTAAATGCATTGTGGAGGAGCATCGGCATAAATTTTATCTTTCACCTTTATCGAAATAAGATCTTTTTGGCAAATTATTATCACTTCTTTGAAGAATAAAACTGTCATAAAACTTTAAAATTTTTAAATTCTAGCCATAAAAAAGAGGCTTGGATATGACTCATGCATGATTCTATTAGTGACCTATAAAAATTTAAAAATGGACAAGTCAATTTTATAATTTGAAGAAATTGAAAGAGTTTGCAATCGAAAATGATGGAGGTACAGTTTTCATGCTGAATTTGAACGGCTAGCACGAGGAAGCACTTTTCATGATAAGAACTACTCTTGTAGTCCAGTCAATGAACGATGAACTAAATTGCCCTCACCTCAAAAAAAATCCATCTTGAAACTTGGCACACTTACTAAGGGATGTCTGGTGATGACCCGAAAAAAAGGCCCTAGAATCTGAAGTGAGCTCTAGCGGCAGTTAAGAGAATCATGGAGATTGTTTCAGTTATTCACACTTATCTCGAAAACTATTTGTCGTATCAAAAAATGTTGTTGCACTCATTGACTTTTATAGAAAAAAAACTTTTTACGATTTGTTTCGTATCTGTTACAGTTTATAAAATAACTCTTGCGGCAGTGAAGAGAAACATATTGTTTTTTTATTTGTACTTGTTTTAGTTTGTAAAATAACTCTATTAGCATGTTAATAAAACTTGTGAATACTAAGCAGCCTTGACTTATTTATATAAAGAAAGCTTGGTTCTAAGAAGTTACTTACTTACTTACTAAAGGTGGCGCTACAGTCCGGGGCGGACCTGGGCCTCAACCAACATGCGTCTCCAGCCAGCTCGGTCCCTAGCTAGCTGTCTCCAGTTTTGCACGCCAAGTTGGTTGAGAACCTCTCCCACCTGAATGCGCCACCTGAGTCGCGGTCTTCCTCTACTGCGCCGTCCCTGGGTATTGGATTCAAAGACCTTCTGGGCTGGAGCGTTGATGTCCATCCGCTCTACATGACCTAGCCATCTAAACCGTTGGACTTTAATTCTGATAACTAGGTCAGTGTCATTATACAGCCCGTACAGTTCGTCGTTATATCTTCTCCTCCATTCTTCATCTATGCGTACGCGACCGAGAATCACCCGAAGAATTTTTCTCTCGAAGCATCCTAAGACGCTCTCATCTTTCTTTGACAGGGTCCAGGCCTCAGCCCCATGAATGAGAACTGGGATGATGAGTGTCTTATAGATGGTGATTTTAGATGCTCGAGAGAGGACTTTACTTCTCAATTGACTTCTAAGTCCAAAGAAGCAGCGATTTGCAAGAGTTATTCTTAGTTTGATATCAGCGCTGGTGTCGTTATCTGGTTAATAGCGGTGCCTAGACAAAGTCTTTAACTACCTCAAAGTTATAGCTGTCCATGGTGACGTTTTGTCCAAGACGTCGTTGTTCAATGTCCTTTTTTGATGACAGCATATACTTGGTCTTGCCCTCATTGACCACTAAACCCATCTTCTTCGCTTCCGTCGCAATGCTCAAAAACGCTCCACTGACATCGCGCTTTGATTTAAAAATTATATCATTATCATCTGCGTATCTGAGTAATGGGATGGATCTTTGGAAGATTTTGCCTCTAGTGTTGACGGTTGAGTTTTGCACAATTCACATGACAGTGCATCGCCTTGTCTAAAACCTTTTATGACATCAAATGCATCGGTACGATCTTTTCCGACCTTGATAGAGCAGCGTGCATTCTCCATCGTCATTCTTCACAAACAGATAAGTTTGACAGGAAAACCAAAAGTAGACATTGTTCTGTAGAGCTCTTTCCAACAACTTTCCAGAATTCACTATCGTTCCTTTTTCTACTAGTGGGCAACATGAAGCTTTTGGAGAGGCACGTAAAATTAGAGATCATACAGACATTGCAAAACTGTCAAATTGCTTCTAAAGTCATCCTCGATTTTCAGTTACAAATGAAATCATGTCAATAGCGAGTGGCATCGTTGGAGATGATAAAGTAACTTGCTACAATGCTTATTCTCTAGACATGTAATCAATGAGCCATAAAGTGGGCCAACGAGTTTCAGAGGTAATTGTAGACAATTACAGACATGAAAAATTGAATACCATATTTTTTTAGAAAATTTAATAAGCTTTCTTTTCGTATCTTCAAAATGTTTTCCTTAAATGCCTATAGAGTTATTTTACAAACTAAACCAAGTGCAAACAAATTAATATCATATTTTTTTAGGAAATTCAATAAGCTTTAATTTTGTAGAAGATTATTTTTTGATATGACAAATAGTTTTTAAGATAAACCCGAAAAACCAAAAAAAAACCTTATGTTTCTCTTCACTGCCGCTGGAGTTATTTTAGAAACTATAATATATACGAACAAAATCACGGCTTTATTAATAAAATTTAATTAAAACTGAATTAATTTCCACGTTCTTTCTTAACTGCCGCTAGAGCTCACATCCGATTTTTTTTGGGGTCATCACCAGACATCCCTTAGTAAGTGTGCCAAGTTTCAAAACTGTTTGATTTTTTGAGGTGAAAACCTTTATTAACTGAACTTTTTTAGGATTTGGCAATTCCTTGCAAGAGACAGAACCCGTGAAAAAATTGTATGTGGTACACGCAGGGTTTGAACCTAAGACCTCTAGTATGGCAGTCCTACGCACACCACGTTACGGAACGGTTTATTCTTTTATATAAAAGACTTATAGTTTATTATTTGTTTAAAATTAATTTTAATATAATTTCTTCAATTTTTGCGAATGTATTCAAGCCGACAATCAATTTTTACTTACTTTTAGTAAAAGTATACTTTTAAGTTTTCATTTTTGTAGACAAAATGTTCTCTTCGAGTTTTCTTAAAATGTTATCAGATGTCAAAGACGTTATTTTTGTACCTACAATTATTTCAAATATTCAAATATTGAATTAATGTTTTTTCGCTTGAAACCATAAAGCTCAAAACGTATTATGTCATAAAGCCCAACATTTGTGACGAAACTCTAAATGTTAAAAACAAAAATAACCAAAAAACATAAAGCGAATGCCCAAATTTCTAGTAGTCATTTTGCCCAAAAAATTTAATTTGGGTTTGATGGCTTTGTGACATTTATTTTTATCATAGCGACGGTTATAATTTGTATCGTTTCTTATGTTTTATACCTCAACAATATATAACTCAAATAATAAAATGACATAAAGCTCGAAAAGAAAATTGTCGTTAAAAAATTACTAAGAAAACGTCACAAAGCTCAAATAAAATGTCATATCACCCAAACCAACTTCCAATGTCGTAACGCTCAAATTTAGAAATGTCAAATCGCCCAAAAGATTTTGGCTGGTTGGGCTCTGAGACGCCTATAAGCAGTGAGGTATGTAATGGGGGCATGCTGCCCGCTTTAATTCCTGTGCTCCGGGTCACTATAGAATTTGGGGTAGGTCCGCAGTTGGATGTATGCAAAATTTCCAAACATATTTATTACGCTTTTCTGACGTTCCGACTTTTTAAGCAATATGACGTTTTTGACGTTTTTGTTTAATGCTGTAAATTTAAAAGTTAAAATGTCGAAATACCTAAAATAAAAAACATTTTCCCAAAATGACATTGATTTTGGGCTTTGTTGCATTTTCTTCTGAAAAAGTTTTCTCACTTTTTTAAAACGATATATAAAAGGTGATTTCTTAGCTATTATGTTTTTGGCAACACAGGTTTAAACAGCTGACGCAAGTTTAGTTTTTTGTTTCACAGTCATACATCTTCAGTTTGGTCTATAATTTAACCATGAATCATTTCAAAAATGAACAACGCTTGTAAATTATTGAATTTCATGCGTGCCCTGTTAAGAGCGTTCAACGGGAGCTTATTCCATTTTATGGTCCGTTTAATCGACCCACTGAAGCATCTATTCGGGCTATTGTGACTTAATTTCGCACCAAATTTACATTATTGGATTGCCTTTCAAAATATAGCTGGTGCAAGAATTGAAGCCGAACGACCTACTGCAACATAAAATGTGTTGTGAATGGGCTCGAAAAATTGTGTTTAACGACGAAGCTTATTTTTGTCTCTATGTGTACAGAATTTTGGATTTTGAAGTGAATATCAGACAGAAAAAGTCACATTTTGGGCTGGTGCCATCATGGGGCCGTACTTCTTCAAAGATGATGCGAATCGTAACGTAACCGTCAATTTTGAGCGCTATGATATCCAACTTTTTTTTGCCTTAAATGCAAGGGCTTGACTTGCATGACATGTGGTTTCAAAAAGACGGTGCCACATATCACACAGCACGCGTAAAAATGGAGTTATTGAGAGGCGAGTTCGGTGAGCATTTTATTTCACGTTCGGGACCGGTCAATTAGCCGCCTAGATTGCGATTTAACGCCTTTAGATTATTTTTGGTGTTGCTATATTAAAACTCATGTCTATACAGACAAGCTCGCTTCAATTGAAGCATTGGAAGACAACATTAAAGCATTTATTCGTAAGATAGCGGCCGAAATGTTGAAAATTGCCAACATTAGACTCAACTTATGGACCATTGGAGGCGCAGTCAAAGTCAATATTTGCATGAAATAATCTTCAAACAATAAATTATATGGGCCGTACATTCGATTCAAATAAAGATTTCATGAATTTTTGAAAAACTTTCCTATAGCTTATAAAAAATCACCCTTAAGTAAATAAAAAAAATTGATAAAAGTTCGGACACGGATTTGAATGATATCAAAATTATTTCTAATATTTACACAGTTAAAAGCCTGCATCTCTTGATGATAGAAAACTTTTCCTTTTAAGATGTTGGTGTAAAAAGTTTTTTGATTTAATTAGCATTATTATACTTTGATTTTATTGAAATTTTCCATCTTCTCATTACTCTTCAAGCACAAAAGAGGTAAGTTGAAGAAGCCCCTATTATTTTTGTTTCTTAGAACCTATGTTTAATGAACAGCTCTTGTTTTGATCAATGGCACAGTGAGTGAAAAATTATTTTATTGTTGTTAATCAAATTAAAACATTTAGCAGCGACTTGTTATTTTATAAACCATACAATAACGGGTAATTAAATCTGGGTCAACACAATCCATCTATTTTCAAAAAGGCTAGCTATTTAATTAATTAAATTATACCCTAGGTAAACTTAATTTGTTTTTCATTAGCTTCAATCTTTTGTTGTTTTTTTTTTTACTTTGTTGTGAAGACATCAAAAACTGACCGTAAGATTTTATGATGTACATATATATATAACAATGCGGTAGGTCACCAAAAATTATTTCATTAATTGCAACGGATTCATTGTACGATAAGATGAGATGCACACATACGATTATGTTGCAAGATTTTAAACAAAAGGACCTCCACGAAACGTCAGAGATTTGATGTTTCCCACGATTGCACAACAACTGATGCCTTCAACCATCTATCCACACTCGTGTTTTCCGTCCGTCCCTTTGATATGTATACATATATATATGTATGCCACATCAGTGTCTTTGGCTTCCTTCGATAAGGATAATTATCTCTTTGTGGAGTTTTGGTCTTTTGTGTGTTTTTTTTTCAAGGCAGACGACAAAAGAAATCGATAATCGCAAATAATTTTGTGGTTCGGCTTATGTTGCACCACAATATAATCCTTATTCCAACCTTCTTCGATACGATTCTTGGCAATGATCGGTCGATCACGAACACACACTCGCCAATCACCAATCGCGGGGAAGGAAATTGCATCGATCTGGCACTTAGGAGATAAGCGCGAATATAACTTTTAATTATGGTTTTGGATTAAGGTAAACTCAGTGCGAGGATCACAAGTTAAACATTTTTGTTTGTTTTACCTCTGAAGTTAATATATACCATAAAGTCATGATGGTCATGGTTGTTTATTGGTTTTACTTTTTATTTGCACGTTCTGTGTTCGCCTAAACCGTTTTAAAGGCGAATGGACGGTGAATGCCGCGCCAGCCGCCGACAAGAGAAGCACGAGGATGAGCGATGCGACGACGACGACGACACGGTGTGTGCGTCTCCATCCTTGGTAAATGATGCGTGTGACCTGTAAATTGGAGTTTTGATGAAGTTATTTTTTCGGAAAAACGTATTATTCTATTGATGATTTTGTTGTTCGTAATGAACCCTTAGCTGGGATATACACTCCCATGAAATTAAATAGGTTCAACTTTGGTAAAAGTTGAATGCAAACGTATTTTTTCTCAATTCTTTTCACACAATTTTGTGCAAACGAGCAAATAAAGGAGACTTTTTTTTTCTTCAGCATCATACCAAAGTGATTATTTAAAAATATGAATCTATTTAATAGCTTGGGATCATATGAAGTACACATTTATAATAAAAATTTTAAAAAAAATAAAAGGCAACGCAAGTCTTATGAAAATATAATAAAGAGATTATTACCGATGGTGTTTTTTAATTGTTTTAAAGATTTTCTTAAATTGTCTACTGTGAGTGTTAAAGGTCCGGACGCAAATAATGTCATTCGGTTTTGAATAAATGCATACAAGCTGTATTTTTTCTTGTTTTCGCAATACTAAATATAAAAGTTTTCTGTATTAAGGTTTTAAGATCAGCTCTTTTGTTTTAAAAATTATGTTTGGCTAATTTATTAAATTTTAAGGCTATGGACTTGTTGTTAATAGAATCTCAAATAAGTGACTCTCCAAAAAGAAAACTATGGTTTGGCTCATGTTTAACACTCCATTACGTCATGGGAAAAAAGTACCCAGTTAATGTTTGCAGACTCAACATTTATTGCTTTTTTTTAATGATATTTAATTTTCTATTACTATTGTGTGTTTTTATGATCACTGATATTTTGCATAAGCCTAAAGATTATCTGGAAATGCTATTATCGTCGTCATACAAAAGTTCACGAGAATTACCCACGGAATGGAACAGAGTCCTTGATTGATCACATCCTAGTTAGTAAAGTAGATAATCCAATCTATACTGTGGTAATTGAAAACGAAACTTCAGACCACTACCCAACACTGTATTACATTAAAACTGAAAGGCACGATGAAAAACAGATTATTAGTAGCAAGAATAGGAATTCGAGGTAGGTTGGCTGATTGGATGTCGGACTATCTTCACAATCGAAAGTGAAAATTAATTATCCGTCAAAATGAAAGATGTTAACAGCGAAGAAAATAATGTCGAATATGGAGTTCCACAAGGATCTAATTTGGGACCGCTTATTTTCATTTTTAATACTAACGAACTTCTTAGTGTTTTCAAGTTAAGTATTCCGTTTGCTTTTGCTGATGACACTGCAATTGTTTTAAGACAAAACTTATGCATACCCAAAGGCAACATGTCAAAGAAAAAAACAGACAAACAAATATATTTCAGGAATGATCACTGTCCAATCACGCTTACAACATGCATTGAAGTTGTTGAACTCTATAGATATCTTAAAGTTATTATTGATTGGCATTTCCTTTGGGACAAACATATAAACAAGCTACGTACTGATCTGAAAAAGAGTCTCTACGCTCTTTCGCATATAAGGTATCATGCTACTGAGAATGATCTGAGACAAGATTATTACGCATTAGTAGAGTCAAAGCTGAGATATGGCATACTCTTAATGCTAAAAATATCTAACTATTTAAATATAATCATAAGTACAATCTTCTGCAGAAAAGCTTAGGCTTCGCAGGAACCTAAAAATTGTAAATTTTGGCGATGGCGATCTCAAGGCAACCTAGCTTGAGATCCAATTAACGCTGTAGTGCGCCGTTTTGATACCAAAAACTTGTTTGACCTTTGATTGAAAGGGATAGATTTATAGAGAAGCTTCATAACGATTATGTTAGAGCCATTTTGTCGCATTGAGAAAAAATATTAGTCTAATCTAATCTTTGTCTCAGATAGCTCATCAAGTTCGTGAAAGAATTTGCAGAGGAAATGAATTATCGTTTCACTTTCTCTTTGGTCACTACAACTTCGACAAAAGGTGTTGTAGGAGGTACCCAACTTCTCCGCATGAACTCCTATATGCCAATGTCCGGTACAAACCGCAACAATCCTGGCTATGTCTTGCCTTGGCCTGCATAGAAGATCGTTTGTACGGGTTTAATTATAGATGGGGCATATCTTTCTAGATATAATGCAGTTGGGTAAATTGCTCCACCTTCGGTTTGATTCAGTTTGGTAGGTAGAGGAGATTTTACCCTTCATAGCATGTTAACCATATCCGAAAGTGAGCTATGAAGGGCCAATAATTGCCTGGCTAGCTCGTCAGCCCGTTCATTTCCCACGATACCACTATGGCCCGGAACCCAGATCAGGGTGACACCGATGTTAATATTCAGGCTCGCAAGCTCATCGCGACATTGCTGGACCAACTTAGATGAGAATATTGCCGAGTTAATGGCTTTGACAGCTGCCTGACTGTCTGTAAAGACAGCCACATTTCGGTTTTGGTTTGGGTTTTGTTTAAGTATCTTACATGCCTCCCTTATTGCCAGCAGTTCAGCCTGGAAACGCTGGCACAATCAAGCCTAAAGGATTTGGCTACATTTAAGGACTCAGAAAAGATCCCAGAACCAACTCCGCACTCCATCTTTGAGCCGTCAGTAAAGATGGTTGTGTCGAAACCTATCGACACGATGTCATCCTCCCAATCTTCTCTCGATGGGAAAATAACCATAAGACCCTTACTAAGGTTCAAAGTAGGAGTGCAGTAGTCAGTGTCTACCGAGATAATATCTGAGGGAATCAATTTCGTTGTGTTGCTGTGACAATAAGGTTTTGACAACCAGCTGTTTGAATCCTACAGCCTAATAGCGCTGAAGGAAACTATGTATTTAATAAAAAGGTCGATTGGTAGAAGATATATAATAAAGTTTAAGGCGTCCGTTGGGCAAGTACGCATGGCCCCTGTGGTGCCCACGAAGCTGTTCACTGAGCCTTCTTTAGCTTATTAATATTATAGGCTTTGCTAAGAGCAGGCCACCACACACTCAAACCATATGTTAAGATTGGGCGTATTACGGCTGTGTACGTCCATAAAATCATCTTCGACTGAAGTCCCCATTTTTTGCCGAAAGTTTTGCTGCAGGCGTAGAAGGCAACACAGGCCTTCTTAACCCGTACTTCAATATTAAGTTTCCAGTTTAGTTTAGGGTCGAGTATAACTCTCAAATATTTTGCACTGGAAGACAATGATAGGATTTCAGCGTTGAGTCGAGGTAGCGTGAATGGCGGTACTTTAGTTTTAGTGGTAAAGAGCAACAGTTCAGTTTTACTTTGGTTAACTCCTAGTCCACAACTCGTGGCCCAGTTGCTCACGTTCTTCAAAGCTGACTCCGTGATTTCACTAATCACAGCACAGCTGCTCGAGGGTTTCGGTTTTGTATACGGTTTATACTTCCTGTGGTTTTGGGTTGCTCACAAGTGCTGGAACTACCAGCGCTAAATGAGCTCCCCTTCAAGGTCTCCTGGCAGGAGGCCAAGAGCTCATCCTCCAAGTTTGTGGATGGTTCTACGTTTGTCATGTCTAGTTTGTCCATTTTGTAAAAAAATAGGTCAGCCCCGGCAGAGCCGATATACCGAAGTAAGGCAGAAGATAAGACGGACCCTGCCAAGCCATCCGAATGATCCCGTTAGCGACTGGTTTGCCCCAAGCCTTTCATTCTTCGGCACAGAGTATGTAAGGTGCTCACACCACCACTGAAATTAGGGACCCCGTATCAATGGTCAAATTACATTGCTAAGGCTTACTACTATTAAGGAGTAGGAAACTTCAGCAATTCAACCTGACCTTAGCTGATCCCCATCTTGACAACGTGCAAGACAACTGTGGTGATCATTACCGCCCAGCACCCACTAGGAAGGTTTGAAACATGGATTTTTGCCGGGCACTTAGTAGATAATAAAGCTTAAAAAAAATGTGTAAGTCGTTCCACGAGATATGTTATTTTTATCATCATGGAAACAATATCTATATAGGAGACTTTTCGCGAGAAGGATTGAACACAAGTATCATCACAGTTCAGTTATGCTGCGTCGGTAAAAAAAGTTTGGCTTTTCAACATAAGATACCAATGCTATTCTTTCAGAAAATACAAAGAAAATACAGATGAATGTAGCCTGGCCGATACTGCTTCCTGTTATTAAATTTTGCGGAATTTTGTAGGTCATTAAGAAATTATTTTACTACATACGTTCTTTATGCATGTCTCTTTTGTTTTTGCGGTGATTTTATTATCGAGCCACTACAGGCCAAGTCTACGGAAGTGCAGTCATTGATTGTAGGGTTGCACCTGGTGTTGAAATATGATGACATCAACGACATCAAGTATTGTACCCATTGAAATCTCATTGAGCCACAAGACCTTCAAACCATACTCTTAAGTCTTGTCTAAATTTACAGCGGACACGACATGCTTTCAGCTGTACATCAATAGTCAAGTTTAAACGTGGAATTTGGTTTACCGATAATAATTGAACTCATCTAAAAGTAATGCAATTGGTGAGAGATGGTTTCGATTAGACCAGCTGAATTATCAAAATTAAGAAGGACATTTTTCATCTCAAAACGTGTTACAATTATCGCTGCTCGAAGTATTATAAGATGACAAAAAAAAAGGCTTGTGATTCATTTATCGTTAAAGGCTTTCAAACACGCCGCTGCACTTGTTGAGTGTAGACATCATTGGCCTTTTCATTTGTCCATTAGATGATCTTCATTTGCAAACTGTTATTAAAAAATTGGTTTAAAGCATCGGGTAGTGAAACATTCTTCAAATTAGCAACTGGCCCAACACTTTCCGTAGGTCTATAGGCATTTGATCCAGTCTCTTTTAATCATTTTTTTTCTAAATTGCTTCAATACAATTGAATAAATAACCTAATCGACCAAAACCCATAGATACAAATGCATATTATTTCACTTGAGGGCTTGGACATTTTGTTTAGCTATAGAGCCTTGCATAACCGATGTCAAAATCCATTAAGATATGAGATCCAAGTTTTAATACTTTATATACATAGTTTTCATTTCAAACTGTTTTGTTTTTTATTTATTCTGATTTGTTAAACAAAATATTGGCCTGCAGCCTCACAGCGGGGTAAGTGTTATCTTTATTCAAAACAAATAGGATCGGGAAAGTGGCCAAAGTTCCCTAGTGCGTTGCTTATGCATTTATATTACCATATGTACGTTGCCTCTATGCATAAGTACATATCTACAGTATATTAAACACAAGCATCAAGAGTTCTTACACTGAAAGAAAGTTAAAAAAAAATAAGAAATTTCTGTTTTCGGAGAAAAGAAACATTGGACGTATTAGAACTTTTGAGGATATGTAAGTTTATGAAGTAGTTTTGCAAGGATTTTTCAAATTTGTAAACGTATCTTTAATAATTATTATCAGTTTTCGGTTGCGGCGAAACGTGTGAAGGTGCATTGAAAAGATTCTATCCTATTCTTGTAGATCTTGTATATTAATACCTACAATACTTGGAGTTGTAATCGGTCTTTTAGAAATTGTATGCTTTTGAGAATTTTCATGTCATAAGCATACATTAGAATGTAATGTTTAAGCTTGGAAATGCAGACAGTTTAGACAGTTGGTCCGTAATTACTAATGTCACATTTGTTAACCTTTTGAAAGACTGTTGTAGAAATCCATATGATTGGAAATTACCCTGAGCTTAGAAATAGTAAAAATGTCAAGCCATTTCGAGGAATTCCACTTGGTTCTGAGAAATAATCATCTTTAAGGCCAAGTAATGCAAGATTTTGTCTTACATTATTATATGAAGGCTGAGGACAGTCTTATAAGTATGGAAAGAAATTCTCATCTATTTTTAAAGGTGTGTCAATAAAAGTTTGCTGAATGTTGTTAGCAAACGTGTAACAAAATTCTTAAGTACTAACTAAATTATCTTAATTATCATTTGTAAAATTTGCAAAAGCATTAGGAGTCAAGATTAAGAGAACTTTTCATATTTATAAAATATTCGGCATCATCTTAAAAATAATTGATGAAAGATTAAATCACTTCAAAGAGGGTAACTTATTCTTCACGATCTTTAATAGGCGGTTTTTATGAGATTTTTTCAACCCTTGTTTCTATTTTTTAAAGCATTTTAAAATCTTTCGTATGATGACAAAAGCTTGAATGCTTGGATGTTTTAAGATATCATTTATGGAGGATTTCAATACACCATAAAAGTATGAAATTACTACCACATTTATAACTAGTATTTTCTTTATACCACAAGTCCATAGACGTTCAGAAATTTTGTACCGTGTTAAACGCACAAATTGATAATCATCCTTCCACATGTGCATAATATACAATCCTTTCCGAGTGCAATGCTGAATTTCATATTTAGAGCTTCGGATGTTGTGTGATGTTCAATCGATTTGCCTTGTGCTCATATTTCCATCCACAGTTATGGATGTTACGATACACCTGGGAAAGAACTACACAAAAAATATAAAACGTATCTGAAGACCAACATTATTACGACCAATGTTTCCAGCGAAGATACTGACAGGGGAACATTTTAAGTATTTGTTTAGCCCAGCAGAGCTGTCAATGAACTTGTTCGATCACTTGATTGATTGATTTTACTGGTCGATCGTTATGAAGGGCATAAATCAGTTACAACATCGCCACACCGACTGCGCCGTATAACCGCCTCGCCTGTTTTACCTGCAACGACCCTACGAAAATAAAATGAATCAAATGAATGAATAATAATAATTTTTTTATTTTTATTTTCTTCCATTTCAAAACTTTGTAGGTACTACGAGTATAACCGAGAATATAATAATAATTGAAAAATCATTTGAAGTTTGCTGGCTTATTAGGTTTTTATGTAAATTTGGAAGCAAAGCAGGCTAAAAAACGGAACGTCCATCGATCGGTCCGCGGTTGTACCGCAGCTCGTCGCTTGGAGTGTGGAGTATTTATAATCTTTTTTCGCCATATGACCCGAGGTTGTAAAGTGTCATATGGTCCAGGTGGATAGACAAATCTTTGTAGACACAGTTTTTTTTCAAAATTGATCTACCATGAGGGAATTCGGAAAATTTGTGAATTAACATTTTTGATTGATTTCCCGATCCAGACTTGAAATGGTTTAGAGGTATGTGTGTATATGTTTTGGTTTTGACAAGATGTTTCTTTTTTTTTTGGTTGAAATGTCCAATGAAATAAATGGGTACGTTAGAAAAAACATGTGTGGCTTATGGCTTCATGCAAAGCAGTATTGCGACTTTTATTTTTTAATTTAATTTAAATAACTGAAGGGTAAACAAAATAAATGTTATAATCTTAATATGTCAATCTTTTATACAAACAACAACAAAAAAAGACAAAAAAACAATAAAATTAATAATACGGACATGGAATATAATAATATTTTTATCTTCCATAAGAAGTTTGGCGCCACCATAGAAAGTTATTCGTCTCTGTTTTAAAGAAGATAAACCATCAAATCAAAATTATATGAAATTTATATTCAAATATATTCAAATTGATATCACCTTGAAGACACACTTTAAAAGTTAAGATGAATGCTTAAATATTTTAGATTAATTATAATCTTTCTTTTTTAATTTTTGGTTTTTTTTCTTATGGATAGGAATGGGTTGGCTTTTTACCTGTAGAGAAAATATATAGATATTGAATTAGTACTAAAACATTTTAATATGTCGTTAATAAATAATGGTTTATGGTTTGTACACTTATAATATATTGCTTTTTGTGGTTTATGGAAGTAATTAATATTTTTATTTTGTGTCCATGGCTGAATCTTAGAATATACAAGAAATACTTTGAAGAGGGCATTAAAATCTTATCACTGATCAATCATCAACAACATTGGTGTGGAATTTATTTGAATGTTAACTTTGAAATTCCAGAAAGAAATGCATTAAAATTATTGATTTCAGCTTAATTTTTTTTTTTTAATAATTAAGGGAAAATTAAGGTAGAACTTAAATTTGTTCATCTTTCTGTAAGCAAATCAATATTTGTGTGTCATATTGTAAAGGTTCCTTCTTTAAGATGCTTCATTTGTATAGCCACTTATTCAATAAGGTGCAATATGACTAACTGTTGAACTGCTTACCTAAGTTGTTAAGGTTCTTATTCTTGACTGAGGTTTATGGGTTTGGTTTCAGAAGAGGGCACAGAAAATCAAATGTGTTAATTTTTGTTGAAAGTCGAGATTTGAAACTTTGTTTTAAAATGCTTAGTTTATTTTATAGTTATCAAATTCTACTAATTTTTACGTATTTGATGTATTGAAAATAAATATTATTACTGTCAAGAATCTTAAAATATCAGGTTAAGGGCCTTATTACGATCTTAATACAAAAAAAGAGGCTGGGATGCGACCCACACTGATAACTTCCCATCCCGTCTGTCGATTTGTCTTGATTAAAAGTTTGTCTATATATACTAGTATCGATTTTACCAAATTTGTACAGATTTTATTTTTTATGAAAAAACGGACTGTGGGGTTTTTATATAAAAATCACTGAATATTGAAAACAATTTTTTTTGTAAAATAAAATAAGTTTGAAGCCAATATTTTGAATTTTTGAAAAGCTATTTGAGTCGAAAGTAAATGTTTACCAAGTTTTAGTATTGGTTTTTTTAGAGTTTTATTTTTTGTAAAAAAACCGTCCATTCGCTTTTCTTCAAAATTCTATCGAATGTTGAAAACAATATTTTCTATAAGATAAAATTAGTTTGAAGCCAATATTTTATAGATTTGAAAAGATATTTGAGTCGAAAATCAATTTTTACCAACTTTTATACATTTTTTTTAAGGTTTTTATTTTTTGTACAAAATCTGTCAATTCAATTTTTCTCAACATCTTTCAGAATGCTTAAAACAATATTTTTTATAAGATAAAATAAGTTTAAAGTCTAACTTTCAAGTTTTTGAAAAGATATTTGAATCCATATTCAATTTTTACCAACTTTTGTTAATTTTTGTTCGGTTTTTAATTTTTTATAAAAAAAACTGTCAATTCGATTTTGTTCAAAATTTTAGTGAATGTTGACAACAATATTTTTTGAAAGATAAAAGTAAATTAAAGCCAATATCTCAAAGTTTTGAAAAGAAATTTGAGTCGAAAATCAATTTTCACCAACTTTTGTTAATTTTTTTTAGGTTTTTATTTTTTGTAAAAAAACTGTCAATTCGGTTTTTCTCAAAATTTTATTGAATGTTGAAAACAATATTTCTTATAAGATAAAATAAGCTTGAAGCCTAAATTTCAAGTTTTTGAGAAGATATTTGAATCGATATTTAATTTTTACGAACTTTGAGAAATGTTTTTTTTAGATTTTTATTTTTTATAAAAAAAACTGTCAATTCGATTTTTCTCAAAATTTTATCACATTTTTAAAACATTATTCTCCGTTGCTCAAAATTGTTTTGGAGATGAAATCATATGTTAGTCGTTAAATTTAGGAGGTGACAAATTTTTTTTTTCAGTTTTTTTGATTTATTAAAAAAACCGTTAAATAGATTTTTTTCAAAAAATATAATTCTTTGAGATCACGTTACAGTCTATTATATTAAATTTAATTCAAGTCTCTAGCGTTTTTGGTTAGTAAGATATTAAGGGTTAACCAAAATTTTCACCTTTTTTTTAAACTGCTATGGTAAAAAAAACCACCCACGCAATTTTCTTGAGAGCCCTTTCTGCATCTTTCTGCCTTATTATCTGTATAACAAAATTTATTTGAAGTCGATATCTCTTCTGGTTCTTGAGCTATGGACGACGAAAAAAACGTCGCGAACGTACGGACCTACGGACGTACAGACGTACGAACGTACGTACACACGCACGCACAGACATCTTTCTAAAAATCTTTTATTTCGACTCTAGGGACCTTGAAACGTCGAGAAATGTCAAAATTTTCAATTTGACAAATCGGACCCATTACAATAACTTCCTATGGGAAGTTAATAATAAGGAAATTTGTATTGAAAAAAGATGTCTGAAACGAAATTCAGTATTAAAAAGCTTCGTGGAAGCGAAAACTTCGAAGACTGGAAATTTTCCGTTGGAGCTTATTTCCAAATGAAAGGACTTTGGAAAGCTGTTTCTAATGGTAGTGAGACGAACAAGGATGCAACGAAGCTCTTAAATGAAAAATCAGAGCTTATATTGCTTGTTGAAAGATCCATTTATCTTCATATAAGACATTGCAAAAGCGCTAAGGAGATTTGGGATTCTCTTCAGAAAATTTTTCAAGATTCTGGTCTTGTTGGGCTCATCCAAAAGTTTTGTTCTACAAAATTGAAAGATTTCTTTACCGTACTTTAACGATGTTTTAAATAAATCGTACAGGCTCAGGTCTGTTGGCCTTAACCTAGATAAAGAGTGGATAGGATCAATGCTTTTAGCTGGTCTTCCTGAAGAATACAAGGCAATGATAATGGGTATCCAAAGCTCTGGGATTCTTTTTACAGGAAACAGTATTAAAACCAAACTTCTTCAAGACGTTAATTTGGATGCAAGTCAAGATACTGCTTTTGTTGAAAAGAATAATAAAAACTTTGGGAATAAGAACTTTAAGGGTCCTAAATGTTATAACTGCAACGAATTTGTCCATATTGCTGCTAAATGTCCAAAAAAGAATAAGAACCATCAAGAAAAGAAGAATGCGATGTTAGGATATTTTTCCGTCACTGCTCTTGACAAAGAAGAATGGTATTTCGACTCGGAAGCGGCAGCCCACATGTGCTCAAATAGTGCATGCTTTTCAAGTAAGATTGAAAATCTTAACTCTGAGGTAATTGTTGCAAATAATTCAAAAATGCAGGTCCAAGGTATAGGTAAAGTCGATATGAAGGTATCTATTGGAAAATTCAAAGAAAGTGAGGTTGAATTTTTAGAAGTCCTTCACGTTCCTGACTTATGCATTAATCTTTTATCTGTCTCAAAAATTGTTCACAACGGTTTTTCAATGATTTTTTCCAAGAATGGAATGCAACTGCAAGCTTGGTAAACAATATGTTTCGACTCAACAGACCACCCAACCAAAGTGCATATGTTACAAAAAATGTAGCTTCACACTTTGAACGTTGGCACAAGCGTGTTGGACATCCAAGTATTGAAACCAAACAACTATGATTCCGAAAGTGGTACAGAATATTGATTGGGATAGTTCTAAAATCAATTGCATCACATGTATCAAAGGCAAAATGGCACGCCTGCCGTTTAACTCAATTGGTACAAGAGCAGAATCAATATTATAACTAGTACACACAGATTTTTGTGGTCCGATTGAACAAAAATCAATTGGAGGTTCAGAGTACAAGGTTCTATTCATTAATGATTTTTCAAGAAAAGTCTTTGCGTTTTTCATTAAAAGCAAGAATGAGGTAGAGGAAAAGGTCCTTGAGTTCAAAAATTTTGTAGAAAATCAGACTGGTAACAAAATAAAGGCCATTAGAAGCGACAATGGAAAGGAATAATGCAATTTTAAGATGAAGAAGATTCTAGCAGATGTAGGCATTCAACATCAAACAACGGTTCCATATTCTCCACAGAAAAACGGGTTGGCAGAAAAAAAGAATACAATGAAAACAAACGTTTTTGGGCTGAATCTGCAAACACGGTTTATTTAACGAATAAAAAACACCTGGAGTAATCTGGAGTGGAAGAAGAGTGAATCTGCAGCATCTTAAAGTTTTCGGTTGTCAAGCAGTTATTCACATTCCAAAAGAAAAGCAGAAGAAACTCGATGCCAAAGGAAAAGAAGTAATTTTATCTCGCTTCTATGACGTTAAGATAAAAGAAGTCATAATAAGTCGAGACGCAGTTTTCCATGAGCAAATTTTTCCAAAAGATGGTGAGACAAAAGATACATCTTATTGTGATATTTTTAAAAGATATGATTCAGTAAGGAATGAAGACGAAATTCCATCAGTGAATTTAAGCAATAAAATACCAAGAAAAAAGTGAAAACTGTTTTTTGGATGCCCAAGATGATTTCGTTGTTGAAGAACCTTCAGAAGGAATCATATCTGAGAGAGAGGAATAAGACAATCTACCAGAATAAAAAGTCCACCTGAAAGATACGGTTATCTATCGTTCGTGGCCAGCAACAATGATGAAGATCCAAAGACAGTCGCTGAGGCAATGAAGAGCGAACATATGTCTGATTGGAAAAAAGCAATGAGCGATGAATATACAGCTCTTTTGAAAAATGGCACTTGGGAAATAGTTTCTTTATCAAAAGGAAAGAAAGCCATAAATTCCTAATGGACATTTAAGACGAAAAAAAGGGGGATTCGCAACGTGCGTCGAGGGATCGATTATCAAGAAATATTTTCACCCGTCGTAAGGTACAAGTCCATAAGGGCACTTTTAAGTTTGGATGTACGATATGATTTGGATATCGATCAAATGGATGTTGTGACTGCTTTCCTGCAAAGTGAACTTAAAATTTTACATGAATCTCCCTGAAGGTTTTGATAATGTTCAAAATAAAGTATGTAAACTCAAGAAATCACTGTACGGTATCAAACAAGCTAGCAGAGTTTGGAATAAGAAATTGGATGAAACGTTTAAGAAAATTCGACCTAAACAATCAAAAACCGATCCATGTATTTATTACAAGACAAACAGCGCTGATAAGACTTTCGTCGCTATTTACGTAGACGACATATTGATTTTTACAAATAACAAAGATGAAAAAAGAATCATTAAAGAAAATTTGGCTGAGTAATTCGAGATGAAAGATTTCGGGAAAGCTAAATTTAAGCTTGGTTTGCAAGTAACTCGCGATCGTGAAAAGGGAAAGTTATGAATAGACCAACGAACATACTTAAAGAATATTCTCAAAAGATTCAACATGGAGGATTGTAATCTGGTATCCACACCCTTAGATATTAACCAAAAGCTTATAAAAGAAACACATCAACGAGGCAAACAGGAAACTGATTACATGAAAACCGTTCCATATCAAGAAGCTATTGGAAGCATTTTATATGCTGCACAAGTAAGTCGCCCAGATTTATCCTTTGCAGTGGGAGCTTTATCAAGATTTAATAACAATCCTTCAAAATCTCATTGGATAGCGGTTAAACGACTTTTCCGATATATAAAAGGAACAATTAATTACAAGCTAGAATACAATCTAGACATTGAAGGATGTTTAGAAGGATTTTCGGATACTGACTGGGATAGTGACTCAGATGACAGAAAATCAACTACAGGTTATCTCTTTAAATACCAAGGAGGACTTATTTCGTTTAATGCAAAGAAACAACCTACTCTCGCTCTCTCCACCACAGAGGCTGAGTATAAGGCCTTAGCCTCAACATCTCAAGAAGCACTTTGGCTTCAATCTTTATTGCGATAACTAATTAATTTGAATCAAGAACTTATATTGTTATGCGATAACAAGAGTGCAATAAACATATCTAAAAACAAAGTTTAAAGCACATCGATATAAGGCATCATTTCATTTGAGATTTTATAGAAGACATTAAGTTAAAAGTAGAATATTTGAAAACTGAACAGATGCCTGCTGATGTTTTAACCAAAGCACTCCCTGCTACAAAACATAACAACTGTTGTACTCTCATTGTTGAAAGTTGAGAATTGATACTTTGTTTTTAAATACTTAGTTTATTTTATCGTTATCAAATTGTACTAATTTGTTATGTTTGATGTATTGAAAATAAATATTATTACTGTTTAGAATCTGAAAACATCAATTTTATACATTTGCATATATGCTAAATGCATACATAAACATTTCATGTTCTGATACCCATGTAGTACTCGTGACGTGCGAAGGACTGTGCCACCTAAAATTTAATTCACGGGTACTGCCTTTTGCTAGAAATTGATTAATTTTCCAACTGTAATTCTTTTCATTAAAAGTGCTTTGTTAAAAAAGCCTTTAGGTTTTATCGAATAAATTTCAAAATGTATGTATATATGTAGCTCAATACCGCTAAAACTCAAAAAAGAGGCTGGGATGCGACCAACACGGATAACTTTCCATTCGACAGACGGAATGCTTAAAAGTTTGTAGATTTTAGTGTTTGGTTAATAAGTTGTTAGTTGAATCACCTTAAAAATTTTAAAATTACAAACAATATTTTTATATCAAGAAATTGTTTAGTTTGAAAATCTAGTTTTGTTAAATAGATTTTGTCGAAAACTATTTTTTACCAAATTTAGTAGCATTTCTTAAATTTGTACAAATTGGATGAATGAAATTAATTTGAGAGATATCAAGAACCGAACATCAATTTTTATCAAACTTGCTTGCAATTTTTTGTAGATTTTAAATTTTTAAGAAAAAACGGTATGTTGCGATGTTTATAAAAAAAAGCTAGTGAATATTTTCTTTGAAATAAAAATATAAAAAGCTAAGAGTACTATCGTCAGCGAAACAATGTATTGGATTAGAAGTTGCAGACAAGAGATCATTTATAAAAATGAGAAAGAGTGGTGGAGATAAAACAGAGCCCTTTGGCACACCAGCATTTATTTTATGGTTTTCAGACTTGAATCCATCCAATACAACTTGTATTGAACGATTCGAAAGGTTATGACTAATCCAATGAAGCAGGGATTTATGAAAACCGAAAGCACGCATTTTCGATAAGAGAGCCTGATGCCAAACCATATCAAATGCTTTTGAAACATCAAATGCAATAATCTTACTTTCTCCAAAACTATGAAAAGATTTGTTCCACTGTTCGGTGAGATGAACCATGAGATCACCACTGGACCTATTGCTACGAAAGCCGTATTATCGGTCATTAAGAAGCTTTCGATCTTTAAGATATTTCTTGAGCTGATAATTAATCAGCGTTTCCATGACCTTGGAAAGAAGGGAAGCAAGTGCAATCGGTCAATAATAAGAGGGTGAGGAAGATTCGCCTTTTTGGGAATAGGCTAGACAAATGCGGTTTTCCATCCGCTCGGAACGAAACCTGAAGAGTAGGACAGATGAAAAAGCTAACGCAGTGGTTTCGCCATCGATGAAGAACACCTCTTAAGAACAATAGCGGGGATACCATCCGGACAAGCATATTTATGTATGTTAAGATCCTTTAGGACTCTAACTACAGTTAGGTTCGGTTAGGTTATAGTGGCTCTCCAAGATGGAAACGGACATACTTAGGCCAGTTTAATGGTCCATTGTGATACCACATGCATCTTGAGGCTTCCTCCTAAGCTCAATGGAACCAGTTAGAGTCCCTTACGAAACGTGAGAGGCTGATCATACCGATATGATTTAGATCGTTAAAGAAGAATTCTCCTAGGTAATTCTTGCGTTTTCGAGCCAGAGCAGGGCATGTGCAGAGAAGATGAAGAACCGTTTCTTCCTCTTCCTCGTCCATACAGCTTCTGCAAAAGTCATTTGAGAATACGCCTATTTTCGTGGCGTACTTTCCTATTAAACAGTGTCCGGTTACGGCACCTATTATCGAGCTTATATGCGATCTGCTTAGAGAGAGCAAGCACCTTGAACGTTTTAAATCGAGTGTTGGCCAGATGTTTTTTGTGGCTTGACACGTGGTGATGTTGGTCTACCTGGTGCCTGCCCTCCTCGCAGCGTCTTGCATTAGTAGCAGTTTACAAGTAGCGAATGGTATGCCAGTACTTGCCAAACGTGGTAGGATGGGCTGTACTGTACCGTTCCTGACGAGTTCATCTGCCTTACAGTTACCTGGAATGTCTCTATGGCCCGGCACCCAGCAAAGGTGAATATTAAACTCTTGTGCCATCTCCATTAGAGATGATCGACAGTTATGAACTGTTATAGAGTTTGTAGAGACAGAGTCCAGAGATTTGATAGCGGCCTGGCGGCCTGTCAGAGAAAATACGGATATCACATGTTGATATCACGTTTTCTTTGAGCCAAGACAAGACTTCCTTAATCGCCAAAAGTTCCGCCTGGAACACGCTACAATGATTGGGAAGGCGGAGTGAGAGACTTAATTTCAGTCGTTCAGAGTACACACCACCACCAACCCCTTCTTTGGTTTTTGAGCCATCTGTGTAAAAGTGGATTGACTCATCCTCCAAGAATGTCCTATCCTCCCAAAAAGATCTGGTAGGTATAGAAATCTGGAAATTCCTGTTGAATTGTAGTTGGGGGATGGTGTAGTCTGTGTGCTTTGGAATTGATTCAAAGTACCTTAGAATTACGGAGTGGCCAATGTTGTTGTTAGTCCACTGCGACGAAGCATTGAGGCGAATAGCAGAGCTTGCAGCTATTTGTTTACTAAATATGTCAAGAGGTGTTAGTTAGAGCAAGGTGCCAGTGCCGCAGACGGGGTCGTGCGAAGCGATCCGCTTATACATAGGCAGGCTGAACGTTGGACTAACTACAGTACGAGTGCTAAAAAAGGTTTGCCTCATAGAATCATTAACTCGCTCAAGAACAGGCGGAATAATAACACTCACTGGCAGCGTTGAATTTTTGGCGAACTGCCTAGCAAAGAGATTTGCTTTCTCTAAGGAGCTTACAAATGGAGTGTCATTCACAACGAGTGTAGGAACCGAAGAAGAGGAAGAATCCCTCATATTTTTTACAAATGACCACAAATTTGTACTACCTTTGGGACATTGCATAATTTTTTGCCGTAATTTTTGGTCATGTACAAATATGGGCGTTGCAGGCCTTCCTGTTTGGATTGGCTTTAAAACAACGGAAACTTACCTTCTTGACTCTAATAACCTCTTTACAGATTGCATCGAACCATGCGTTTTCCTTAGGTCTGATGCTTTAAACTCTATTCGGGGTAAAAGTTCTCATTTCCAGAAGAATCGAATTTGTGATCATGTCACATTTTCTTTCTCATATTGCCAAACGGTTCTCTTAGGAGCTCTTTCTTTAACTGAAGAGTTTTTACACGAGAAATTTGGTGATATGACACAATGGTCAGATGTGCCTAGAGGAGATGAAGCACTAATAGTGTACTTACCAGGGTCAGAAGTAAGAAACAAGTCAAGAGTGTTTTCTGCTCGAACTAGCAGGTCCGATATTCGAGTGGGCTCATTGACCAGTTGAGTTAGGTGGTTTAACTCAGCGAAGATCTCAGCACACACTCCTTCTGGTGTTGACTGGCCCGAATGTTAAAGCCATGAAGAATTCTGTACATTAAAATCGCCCGTAACAACGATTTCAGTGCGAGGATAGGACGAAACAATATTACTGACAATATTGACAACTTTAGACTTATTGCAAAACTTCAGTTGATCGCTAAAGTTTTTAACGCAAATCTAAATTTCTTAGTTATAAATCATAGACCTGTGCACCAATCTCTGGTTTTATGAGTGGTAGTTCGTCGACATCGACTAACTATTGTAGCTATTGTAGGAACAATTGGAAGAACAATTTTAAATCGAAACCATCTACACTGACTTTTGAAAGGCTTTTGATCGTGTTCAACATAATGTGCTGATAAAAAACTTGAAATATTTGGTTTTTATTCTGAGATGTTTAGTTGAATTAAGAGTTATTTAGAGGACATGACTTAAAATTGTAAACAAGTTATATAAAGAAATAGAGAACTTTTCAAGGCAGTCACTTTGGACAGTTACTGTTCATTATTTCCTCTCTTGCCTAAGATGCTTTTTTGTATATTGATGATCTAAAGGTTTTCTTATTAGATGGGAATAGGGTCCAAGCGCATCTAAAAGGTAGTACCCGTGGCGTGATGGTTAGTTCGTTGGACTGTCATGCCAGAGGTTAGTGGTTCAATTCTTAATGTAATATCTAAAATATGTATTTCACGGGTACTGCCTCTTGCGAGGAATTGACAAATCCTTGTCATGAAAAGTGCTGTCTCAAATTAATTGTTCGAATCAGCTTAAAACTATAGGTCCCCTCCATTCCTGACCACATTACTCGCAGGATCATCGACCACATAATTTGTAGAGAAAACTCAATGGCGGGTTTAATAATTAAAAATGAAATGGGTTGGTTTTGACATGGCAGCGAAATTATTTCTTTTATTTTCTGCCAAAATGACTTCTTCTTATCAGTCATTTAGGACAAATCGTCACGGCAAGTAACATGAGCAGGGTCGAGCAACGGTACAAGCAGTGTGCCTTTCTTCTGGTTACTTGGCCTTGATTCTTCCAAGTCGACTATTCAACGTTTGGTGGCCAAACTCAAGTCCACTGTGTCCTTGACCAATCACCTAACGAAATGCAAGATCGGCCGAAAAAATCGTAGCTGGTCATGAAAATGTACAGCAGAATACGACGCACTCAATTCCGTGTTAGCGTCGCTCACAAGAACTTGGCCTATCGCAGACCACAAAATTAGTAAATTTTGCGTCCTGATTAATTGTTCGAATCAGCATACAAAATCCAAATGTCCCAATCGCTGAAACCAAACGACCGTATGCAAAAACTGGAAATTAATCATATTTTGATCGAAAAATCATCTTTACGATGAGGCTCATTTTTAGATGATAGACTACGTGAAGAAGCAAAATTGGAGGATTTGGTACGCCCCAATCCACGTGAGATTCAAGAGGTGCCAATGCATCTAAACAAACGTACTGTTTGGTGTAGATTTCAGGCCGGGGCCATCATTCTGTCCGTATTTCTTTAAAAATGATGTTGGCCAGTCCAATACTACATATTAACAGGGACCTTTATAGGTCGATGGTCACCAACTTTTTGTTGTCTAAATTGGATGTGGACATTGAAGACATATGGTTTCAAAAGGATGGATGGAGAAACGTGCCACACAGCTCAAGAAACAATCGATATTCATGGTTATTTCGCACTGAGGCGATGTGAATTGGCCACTAAGATTACAAATAATAGTCCAGCGTCGTCGTTAAATTACACGATCTTAGTCCAAGCAAAAGTTTCACCACAAGTACTGTGAAATGGTCAAACAAACCTGAACATAATCAAGTGACAGCTGTCAAAAAACAAGAACTCCGTAAAAAGTATTGGTCGATTTAAAAACACAGGTCTCACAAAACAACCATTGCTTTTGACTTTTTAACTGAATTTTAATTTTATTATTTACTGAAAAAATCCATACAAAATATTAAATAAGAATTATTTAAATTAAGGGCTTTTGTGTTTTTGTTTGCATTTAACATTTTTCGTAGCTGAAATTCGATAACCCAATATATTTTTTAATTAATTAATTAATTAAAAGTGTCACCATAGCGATTTTTACAAGATTTTATTTTTGATTACATATTTGTTTTAGAAAACTGAAATTCAAAGTGTGCCTCTTAGCCTATCTAATGATATTCAAAACCATTCCCTTTTGCCTGTAAATGTACATTTGTGATCTGATAATGGAAATGGAAACATAATTTTTCTTGACCCCGAAACAAATCTCCAAAATCATGATTGTATTTTATATTGATTAATCAGTTTCAGTTCCGCTTACGCTACGCATGCATAAAGGCAGATAACCGTTTTATAAAGGAGAGGCCCTTAAGCATTATTTTATAAATGTATATGGATTGGATACAAAAATATTTATATAGATGAAGATAATCTTAATTATTGTAAACAGATAGGAAAGGGTCAATCAATCGCTTAGCACGAGTGTTATTCACTCTCGAAATCACGATTGACAGCGATATGACTCGAAGCGGTAAATAATAATAAATCCCTCTTATAAACTACATAATTATTATTACTGAGTGATTAATTTGAAAACAGCAGGCGCAGTTGCTCTTCTTATTTTCTTCGGGGTAAAAACAAATTAAGTAAATCTCAAATTGAAATATTAATTGATTGAGATGTTAAATTGAAGAGATGCGTTTTTGGTTTTAGTTTGTTTTTCTTCTTTTCCTCATCAAAACATTTTCGGTCTTAAGAATAATTGGGATGGACATCAGCTTTTCAGCAGTTTGATGAAGTGATGATGGTTGTAACGATTTTTCGATCAGATAAAAAAAAAGGATTGAAAACAGAGAAAAGGTTGATTTTAAGATAATTATCCAAAACTGTTGATGATGACGATTGATAATATAGTGACTTAAGATCTTACCAAAAGGATTGAGGTGAGCCTGAGTGGAGCATACATACCTACATACATAAATTAATTAAAACTGATGTTCATCTTACAGATGGGTACAATTCCAATTCTGATGTCTAACTTTTTTTTGTTTTGACGGACAAGTTAGTATCTGTCAGGGGAATGAAAGAATTTCAATATCTTATTAATCTGTCACAACACCTCTGACGAGTGTATTACAACTAACATAATCACAAGTGTGATTTTAAGCCCGATAGCTCCTAATTTACATAATACGAGTATTATAGTGCGTCAATTTGATATGAGAAAAGACATTAAAAGTTTTTGTTTTGTCTTGATGAAATTAGGTGTCACATTTGGTCTCTAGGGCTATGCAAATTAGTTGAGGGTGAGAGAACTATAGGAACTTAAGCAATCAACTCATAGATATCTTGAGGCTTGATCTAAAGATTAGACATTGATTGGAAGAGATTATTTGGAATTAATTTTAATGGCTTTTTCGCTAACAAGCTGCTAGTAATAAAATTAAGATTTTATTTTCAGCATAAAATCATAAAAAAGAACAAGTAGGATAAAATTCCAATGTGCCTATCTAACCTATAGTTTCGTTGACGAAAACGTGTTTGTTTTTGGAAAGATATATTCTTTTACATTAGTCAAAAATTGAAAGCCTTATTAATTTAAGAATATTATTTCATACTATTGTTTGCGTACGTGTTTCAGAAGTTTTAAAAAGTTACTTTTAAACTTTGCAGACGGGGTAAGCGAAAGTAGTCTTTTATGGAATATGACGATATATAACTTCACAATAATAAACCAACACCAACACACTGCATGTAATGGTACGTTTCGTATCTAGCCATAAAGCTCAAAAATTGCGCAACGATTCTGCTTTCAAGGCGTTGTTTTCTGCATTCATAGCAAAGCCCAGGAAGACAAAGTTCTTTACTAAGCTACGTCTGTCGATGGTGGCGTGGCAAAATCGCATCTTCACCTCCTCGCGGTGCCCGCTGGATACCCAACTAACGACGAGCGTTGGATTCATTGGATCCATTAGCTGAGTAACCTGAGTTATCTTTTCAGGAACTAGGAGCAAAAAAAACAGAAATACCGCTCTGAATGCACCAGCTCACGATTAAATCCAAGAGCGTCTGACACATACTGTGCGGCACACTGGTCAGCGTCTGTACCCTATGGGGCGGCTGAATATAAACTATGGATAGAAGTAACTGACCTATTTATGGTACGAACACTAAGTTAAAAAAATTATGGCAATGAACAAAACCACTAGATTAAATACCCACTCTCGATGTCGGTCCTATGGATTCTTGGGAGGACCAATTATTGCCTACAAAGAGACGGAGTTCAAAGATGCAAAGAACTCCCCCTAACAAATTTACTTCAAGGGTTACATTATTGACAACCTCAAACAATACTATAGATGTTAAAAACATCAGCGAAAAAGGAACCAAGATCAATGATCGGCATCACAGATCAACAGAGTTCCAACGAAGTCAAAGAGAAAGACCAATTAAGAACTACTTTGAAGAATAACAAATTGAAATAGCGGAAAGAAAAAAATTGAAATTCTAACTCAAAGTCTTCAGCTGCAAGTGTAAAAACTCGAAGAGAAAGTTTCCTTGATTGACAAGAAAGATTCAGAGTCCACGAGTCAGTTAAGTCCAAAATATATTTAACCTGAATATCAAACTGATGAAGAAGAGCTCTTGCTTGAAACTGAGAAAAGGAAAAATAAGCATACCACAAAGAAACGTAAACGTCTCGGGACTACGTTTACTCGTTCCAGAAATCAGAAAAGATCTAAAACCGAAAATAACAAAGAGTTGATTACAGGAACTATAGTGGTAGCTGTAGCTTAATCAACATCTCACACTAAAGGCAGCACAAAAATTACACGACCACCAATTAGGATCTCAGGTTTTGCAATTTTTGGAGATCTTTAGAAAATAATAGAAAAATGTACTAAAAAAGCTTGCAAATACACATCGTATAACAAAGACAACTGGAAAGTCACAGTCGAAGAAGCTGACGAGTATAAATCTGTCAATGAAGAACTGAGCAAACACCAAATACAATGGCAGTCATATAAAAACAAAGCTACAAGGTCAATAAAAGTAGTAGCCAGAGGTCTTCATTCCTCGTGTTGTCCCGTGGAAGTAGTAGAAGATCTTGTACGAAAAGGCTTCCAAGCCCTTGATAAAGTCAATATATTAAGAATGAAACAACTAAAAACTCTTCTGCAGAATCGATGACAAGTAAGAGGTAACTACCTTTATTCATGCTTACTTTTGACTGCAAACAAAGTTTCGAGGAGATTTATAAAGTAAGATCAATCTTGGGCATAGCTGTTAAAATTGAACCACTTCGAAAATCTAAAGTTGTTCCGCAGTGCAAACGTTGCCAAGCTTTTGATCATACCCAAAAATACTGCAACCGAGAGTTTGCTTGTGCAAAGTGCGAAGAAAAACATACAACTAAAAATTGTCCTATGAGCAAAGATCAAAAAGCAAAATGTGTGAACTGCCAGGGTAACCACCCGGCAAGCTATAGAGGCTGCCCAGTTGCCAAAAAATTCCAAGAGTTCAGAACCAAAAAATACATCTGCTAGAGACAAAACCAGAAACACAGTAAATAACGATTTAACTGCTGAACACAATACTAAGAAGGAACCGCCTAAAAAGGCTGTTCAAAGTAAAAGCGATGAAAATAAAGCCTATTCTCAGATTGTTAAAAATGTGCGGAAGTATGAAGAGACTTCCATAAACAAAATGCCACAACTTATTCTTAAAAGAATTGATGAACAGGATTTGAATATCAAACTGCTAAGCGAAAAAGTCGCTCTTAAAAAACAATGATGGACAGAACACTTAAAATCGCTACATGGAATGCAAACGGTCTTATACAACATTAATCCGAATTAAAAATCTTTTTAGATCTAGAACATATGGATATTTGCCTGGTGTCCGAAACTCATTTCTCCAATGGGCAAAGTCTAGATAATGTAATAGAAAACTGTTCATGTTACCAAGCTCCACATCCAGCTGACAAGGCAAGAGGTGGATTGGCGGTTCTTATAAAAGAAAGCTTAAAACATTATGTAGTAACCAAGATTACTAATGAAAATATGCAAGTAACAACTATTAGTATTGGTATGAAAAAGAATGAGTTTAAGATAGCAGCTATTTACTGCCCACCAAAAGGCACTCCCCGACAGAAGATAACTATGCAGATTTTTTTTATCTTCTTGGGCATAATTTTCTTGTTGGTGGAGACTTCAATGCAAAACACACCCATTGGGGTTCAAAACTTATATCAACAAAAGGCTTTTCCAAGCAGGCCGTAAATACAATTGGGAATTCTATTCCTCCAGATCTCCAACTTACTGGCCTTCCGATTCTATCACTAAGTGAATCGGAAGTACTAGAAAAAAGTAATTCAAGTAACAACTATTAGTATTGGTATGAAAAAGAATGAGTTTAAGATAGCAGCTATTTACTGCCCACCAAAAGGCACTCCCCGACAGAAGATAACTATGCAGATTTTTTTTATCTTCTTGGGCATAATTTTCTTGTTGGTGGAGACTTCAATGCAAAACACACCCATTGGGGTTCAAAACTTATATCAACAAAAGGCTTTTCCAAGCAGGCCGTAAATACAATTGGGAATTCTATTCCTCCAGATCTCCAACTTACTGGCCTTCCGATTCTATCACTAAGTGAATCGGAAGTACTAGAAAAAAGTAATTCAAAGCTTGTAAATAAGAAAACCAACTGGAATGATTTTAGAGAAAGGCTTTTAAGTTTTATAAATTTATGATCTCCCATGGATACAATCGAACAAATTGACCATGAAGTGGAACAATTTATTACTGATGTGCAACAGGCCGCTGAAGAAAGTACTCCTACATTTTCTAATAGAAGAAAAGGTGAAATAAAATATCCTTTAGAGATAAGAGAGTTGATAATAGAGAAAAAAGAGCTCGAAGAAAATGGCAAAATAGTAGATTTCCAGATGATAAAACAACGTTTAACCGTACAAGCAACAATCTTAAAAAACAAATTAACAAATTCAAAAATGATTCACTCAGTACATTTCTAAGGAATTTAACGACTGATGATTTAACCGATTTTTCGCTATGGAACGCAGCCAAGCGCCTGAAAAGACCGCAGTTACAAAACTCGCCCTTGAAATCCCAAGATGGGAAATGGATCGGTAACCCGAAAGAAAAAGCTAACCTTTTCGCTGAACATTTTGTGAATATTTTTAAGCCATACTCATCAAACGCCCCTGAAAATAGCTTACAGTTTGTTGATAAGATAGATGAAAGTAGAATACCAATTGTAAGACTTAAAGAAGTAAGAAGTATCTGTTTACATAAACTACTAAATAAAAAATCACCAGGTTACGATCTAATTACTGCTTAGGTAATGAAAGAAATGCCATTGAAAGCCTTCATAAAACTCCAATATATAATAAGTGCATGCCTTAAGCACCCCATTGGAAAATTGCTGAAGTAATTGTCATACCAAAGCAAGGTAAACCACCTACAGAAGTGACGGCTTACAGACCAATATCGCTTATACCAATTATGGTAAAAGGTTTTGAAAAACTGCGTCTGAAGAAACTTAGCAAACTCATAAAAGAAAGAAGGTTTATCCCAAACCCTCAGTCTGGCTTTAGAAATAAACATTCCACGATAGACCAAGTTCATAGAATATGGGATGTAATAGAAAAAGCATTAGAAGAAAAACAAGTATGTTCAGCTATTTTCTTAGATGTTGCTCAAGCTTTTGAAAAGGTTTTGCATGAGGGACTTGAGTACAAACTGCAAAGGGATGTTCCCAGGCAGTATTTAGATTGTTTAGAAGGTACTTTACAAACAAAAAGATAAACAATATTCCATAAACCAAGCTATATCTTACGCCAATACGGCTTAATACCTTGGAATAACTTTGGATGCAGAGCTGAAGTGGAAACAGCACATCACTAAACTTGAAATATAGACAAATGTACTGTTTACTTGGTAAAAACTCTGATTTATTAATCCAAAACAAAATAATGCTGTTTAATCACGTACAAAAGCCTTTTTGGACCTATGGAATCCAATTATGGGGCTGTACAAAGAAACAAGTACCGAAATCATCCAAAAATTTCAAAACAAAGTCCTTCGTGGAATAGTTAATGCACCTTGGTACATAAGAAATACCGATCTACATCGTGACTTACAAATAGAAATGGTTACAGAAGTTGTTAAAAAATACGCTGTATCGTACAACCAGAGACTGCAAAGTCATACTAATTCTGAAATGGAGTCCATCTTGAATATAAGAAACCATGTTTGTAGATTAAGAAGAACCAAGCCTCATGAGCTTATGGTCTATAAAAAAACATGGGAAAGTATTAAAAGTTTAAACTTCCAGCAAAGTGATTGTACAAAGTTATTAAGGAAAAATCTGATGTCGATCCTTTAAGATTGATCTTGATGAAGAGGTGGTTTTAGTGGTTAAGAGTCCCACACTACTTGGTGTCGAATACTGCCAAATGTCTTTTGAATATTTCCTCTTGTCAAAAAAAAATAGTATAGCCCACGAAGACAAAGTTCTTTACTAAACTACGTCTGTTGATGGTGACATTTGTTGCTGGGCTTTTATTAATGGCAGTATGTATTTTGTTTTGAATGATTAACTGCTTAACACATTATGCCGCCATTAATTGATCAGCGCGAAGTTTTCAACAAATTTTCTTTATCTGTTTTTAAAGACTCGGCATTTAAAACATCTGCTCCAGGCTCCAGCGATCTGTTAGACTTTGGCTCAAATATAACAATCTCTTATCTATATCGGGAAGACGAATTTGTTTGCTTTTGTCGACTTTATTGAATGGATCATCCTGCCTGACAGTTTCATCATCGCCCTTTTTCAATATGTGGAAGCAGTTCTTCAATATCCTCGGAATTAACTGTGATTCTGCTATGATGTTTTCACTTTTGTCTTTGCAGCTTTCTGTTCGAGGTTTATGCATTTCGTTACACCAGGTCATATAACTTTCAAACATCTCTATGCTTCTAAACTTCTTAACATCTTCGACGCACGCTTCTTTTTGCTTCTGAGAAGTCGGTGTTTCTATGTACTCTAATGCTTGTAGAGTTCGTAAGCAGCTCTCGTCGTTCTTTTTTCTAATTTACACGATTCCTTAAAACAACTATTCAAGATCTGATGCAAATAAAGAAGCCTTTCTAATCAAAATCAAATGGGGTGGCGCAACAGTCCGTTGTGAACCAGGGCCTAGTGACTTACAACTCTCAACCATTCCTGTGTGCGAGTACTGTTGTCAGGAATGGAAGGGACCTACAATTTAAGGCCGAATCCGAACGGCTAGTTTGAGAAAGCACTTTTTCATGACAAGAATTACTCTTGAAGGATTTGTCAATTCCTCGCAAGAGGCAGTACCCGCGAAAATTATTTTTAACTTCCCATAGGAAGTTATTGTAATGGGTCCGATTTGTCAAATTGAAAATTTTGACATTTCTCGACGTTTCAAGGTCCCTAGAGTCGAAATAAAAGATTTTTAGAAAGATGTCTGTGCGTGCGTGTGTACGTACGTTTGTACGTCCGTACGTCCGTACGTCCGTACGTCCGTACGTCCGTACGTCCGTACGTTCGCGACGTTTTTTTCGTGGTCCATAGCTCAAGAACCAGAAGAGATATTGACTTCAAATAAATTTTGTTATACAGATAATAAGGCAGAAAGATGCAGAAAGGGCTCTCAAGAAAATTGCGTGGGTGGTTTTTTTACTATAGCAGTTTAAAAAAAAAGGTGAAAATTTTGGTTAACCCTAAATATCTTACGAACCAAAAACGCTAGAGACTTGAATTAAATTTTATATAATAGATTGTAACGTGATACCAAACAGGTATATTTTTTGAAAAAAATCAATATAACGGTTTTTTTTTTTAATCAATAAAACTGAAAAAAAAAATTTGTCACCTTCAAAATTTTACGACTGAAATATGATTTTATCTCTAAAACAATTTTGTGCAACGAAAAATAATGTTTTTGACATCTGATAAAATTTTGAGAAAAATCTAATTGACAGTTTCTTTTATAAAAAATAAAAATCTAAAAAAAAAACATTACTCGAAGTTCGTAAAAATTGAATATCGATTCAAATATCTTTTCAAAAACTTGAAATTAAGGCTTCAATTTTATTTTATCTTATAAGAAATATTGTTTTCAACATTCTGAAAAATTTTGAGAAAAATCGAATTGACAGTTTTTTTTACAAAAAATAAAAACCTAAAAAAAAAATTTATAAAAGTTGGTAAAAATTGATTTTCGACTCGAATATCTTTTCAAGACTTTGAGATATTGGCTTTAATTTACTTTTATCTTTCAAAAAATCTTATTGTCAACATACAATTTAAGTTTGAAAAAAATCGAATTTACAGTTTTTTTTACAAAAAATAAAAACCTAAACAAAAAAATTATAAAAGTTGGTAAAAATTGATTTTCGACTCAAATATCTTTTCAAAACTTTGAGATAATAGCTTTTAACTAATTTTTTCTTATAAGAAATATTGTTTTCAACATTAGGACAAATTTTGAGAAAAATCGAATTGACAGTTTTCTTACAAAAAATAAAAACCTAAAAAAAAAGTATAAAAGTTGGTAAAAATTGATTTTCGACTCAAATATCTCTTCAAAAATTTTAAATATTGGCTTCAAACTAATTTTATCTTATAAAAAGTATTGTTTTCAACGTTTGGTAAAATTTTTAAAAAATTCGAATTGACTGTTTTTTTACAAAAAAATAAAACTCTAAAAAAAAAAAAATGCCTACTAAAACTTGTTAAAAATTTACTTTCGGCTCAAATAGCTTTTCAAAAATTAAAAATATTGGCTTCAAACTTATTTTATTTCAGAGAAAATATTGTTTTCAATATTCAGTAAAATAAAAATCCAACAGTCCGTTTTTTTCATAAAAAATAAAATCTACAAAAAATAATGCGCAAATTTGGTAAAAATACATATATAGACAAACTTTTAAGCAAAACAAATCGACAGACGGGATGGGAAGTTATCAGTGTGGGTCGCATCCCAGCCTCTTTTTTTTTTTTAAATTAAGCTGGCACAGGCAGGGATTGAACCCAAGACCCCTTGCATGACAGCCCAACGCACTAACCATCATGCCACGGGTACTACTAGCCTTTCTAATACAGGGTTATTATTTGTGATTTAGAAGAATATATTATTTCAATATAAGATTTGGAATTTGTCATGAAGTATGAAAAAGAATATCATTCAAATGGCTGCCTCGAGAATGTTCGTAGCGGTTATCAGACTTCAATTGTAGTTTGATTTGAATAAGCAAAAACAAATATTTGCCTTATTGAGTACGTTCAAAGTCGGAAAATGGATGAATTCAAATCATCACTAATACTTGCAGCAACAATATTTGCGACTAATACGATTTTACGTATGTCTTCGGGCATCAGAAACATTTCTTTCTAAGTTTGCATAAAAACTTTGTAGTTCAAATATTTTTAAAGAGCAAATATTATACTATTGTTATGACACTTTAAATGACAACTTAGTTTGACAGGTGTTAAATTCCACCGCTACAAACCTGACACTACGAAATCAATGACCTTAATGGACCATACTAGTAAAACCTTTCAACATTCGTTAACTTATATAAGAATTTTATCAAAACACTACCTGTACTTCATTCTATAGAATCAGTAGCTGTATGATACAATTAGCTACTCCCGCATATGGGAAGAATTCTGAACCATTTTTAACAGGATTCATACCAACTGACTTTCAATGTTTTCAAATAGTTTGGAAGTTACAGTTGTAAATAGATATATAAAAAGCTTTAGCTGTTATATAAATAATCTGACTAATATATGAAGAATTATCTATATTGAGTTTTGTGCAACGATTAAGAAAAATCGATATTAGATACAAGAGTAAAATGTTATTAATTACGTTTTTCTTTCTAAAGTGTTATCCAATAAAAGATTTCATTTTAAAAATATAAACAAAAGTGTTTTTTATGCGAAATCAATGGATGTTTATGACTTATGAAATTTGCAGTACCATATTCTTTTCTCTATCGTTCACTCGGAGCGGTATGGAAGTTCAAAGTATTAAATTTTGTTAAGCTCAGAGCTCTTAAATAATAAATTATAGGTGGAACTTTTTTTGGTAGTGCGCAAAATTACTAAGAATCTCAATGCAGGTCTTATACTCGTACGAATAAATCGGAGCAAAGTATTATTAGGAGCGGTTTATTCGGCTCCCCGTCCTTTGAGTTATACTAAGGATCTGGCCCTCCAAGTTGGGGGTTGTGCCGTCGGGGTAACTTCCTGGCCACGTAAAAAATACCTAAGTTGCAAAACACTAACAAGCCTCGGATACAAACGGAGTTACTGTTGACAACCCACGCAAACGAAAGAAGGACAAGGAACTTCGCATATGTACGTAGAATATTAGGTCCCTTAGCAGACCCCATGCAGCCGAACAATTAGCGGAAGCCCTAAACTGCTGCAAGGCAGATATTACCGCCATCCAAGAATTGCGATGAGATGGACCGGGGAAACGCAAACTAAAAGAATGCGATGTACATATACTACGGCGACTGCTACTGAGAACAGACAGCGCCTATTTGGATGTGAAATTGTTGTTGGAACTAGACTCAGGCAAAAAGCCTTGAGTTTCAACAGTGTGAGCGAGCGCATCACGACAATCCGCATCAAGGCTAAATTCGTCAACATAAGCTTAATATGCTCGCATATTCTTCGAGCTCTTCGATAAGACTTATGAGCAGTGCCCTGGCTATGACATTAAAATTATCTTAGGAGATTTTAACTAGGAAGAGAATACATCTTTGGTGGCACAATCGAGAAATACAGACTGCACGACACCACCTCCGAAAACGGATTCAGGCTGATCGATTTACCTGCGGGGCAAAACGTTCTGGTAGCTAGTACGCAGTTCACACATCTCAATATCCACAAGGGGACATGGAAATCTCTTGATCAATCAACTTGCAACCGGATTGACCACATTGCGATCGATGCACGACACTTCTCCAGTATACACCTTATTCGAACTTTCCGAGGGGCCAACATTGACACGGCCACTACCTCATTGTAGCCAAGGTACGGCTACGGATATCCCGGGCAAAGCCAAAACAAGGAAGTACTGTGAGAAGTTGCGACGCTAGACTGCTATAATCGCAAGAGACTGCCATGTCCTTTTCCGATCGAGTCTCTAGTAACTTCTTAAGGAGTTATATGCTGCCTGAATTAAGCATTGAAAACCAGTGGCAACATTGCCTTGCAGCCGTCAGGGATGCCGACTCTGAAGTTCTAGGTTTCAGACGGCCACAACAACGAAACCCCTGGTTTGACGACGAATGCCGGCAAGCGCACGCAGCAAAACAAGAAATGGACAAAAAAAAGAGCACGAGAAGCGCGCGGTCGAGGAGATAGAGGGATGTCACAACAGGAATGAGGTTCGTAAATTTTACCAAAAGTAAAAAAAAAACTTCCCAAGGGTACTAGCCATGAACCGAAGGCTGTAAAGACGATCAGGGGAACATCATGGTAGAACCACAGTCTATGCTTAGAATATGGAAAGATTACTTCTCCAAATTATATAACGGCGATGAATAACCGAATTCCGCTGTAAGGGAGATATAACCACTCAACCTCGGCGACGCAGATCAACAATTCTGCCTACCCGACTTTAATGAAGTGAAGATATCTTAACTTAAGTCAAACAAAGCTGCTGAAGCTGACGGCATCGCTGTCGAGCTATTCAAAGCAACAGGCGATGACTTGGTAGGGAGCATGCACCAACTCATCTGCAAAATATGGTTGAAAGCAAGCATGCCCGATGAGTGAAATCTGAGCATAGTTTGCCGATACATAAGAAAGGAGACCCTATAAATTGCGCCAACTACAGAGGCATCAGTCTCCTTAACATTGAATATAAGATTCTTCCTGCCGTATTATGTGAACATCTGAAGCCGTTCGTCAACAACCTGATAGGTCCTTATCAGTGTGGCTTCAAACCAGGAAAGTCCACTATCGACCAAATATTCACACTATGGCCACCATCTTTTTATCGATTTTAAAGCCGCGTATGCGGCATATGACAGCATCTAAAGGGAAAAGCTCTACAGAGCAATGTCTAGTTTTGGCATCCCTGTCAAACTTTTTGTTTGTGCAGAATAACGATGGAGAGTGAACTCTGCTCTATCAAGGTCGGAAAAAATCACACCGATTCGTTTGATGTCAAAAAAGGTGTTAGACAAGGCGATGCACTGTCATGAGACTTCTTCAACATCGTTCTGGAAATAATTGTGCAAACTCAACCGTCAACACTAGAGGCACAGTCTTTCAAAGATGATATTGACATAATTGGAAGATCAAAACGTGATGTCAGTGGAGCGCTTTTGAGCATTCCGACGGAAGCGAAGAAGATGGGTTTAGTGGTCAATGAGGGCAAGACCAAGTATATGCTGTCAACAAAAAAGGACACTGAACAACGACGTCTTGGACAAAACAAGCTATATCTTCGCAGTAGTTAAGGTCTTGCCTACCTTGGCACCGCTATTAATACAGGCAACAACACCAGTGCTGAAATCAAACGAAGAATAACTCTTGAAAATCGCTGCTTCTTAGGACTTAGAAGGCAATTGAGAAGTAAAATCCTCTCTCGGGCATCTAAATTCAACGTCTATAAGACACTCATCATCCCGGTTCTCATTTATGGCGCTGAGGCCTGAGGACCCTGTCAAAGAAGATGAGAACGTCTTAAGATGCTTCGAGAGAAAAAATTCTTCGGGTGATTTTTGGTCACATACGCATATTTGGTTGAGGCCCAGGTCCGCCCCGGACTGCAGCGTCACCCTAAGTAAGTAAGTAATACGTTTGATGAGTATAACCCTCTCACTTCGTCTTTCACTTTCTTCGATCAAAAGCTTTTCTCCAGGAATTTTGACAAATTGTATTTTTTGTATTTACCTCTTGAATAAGGAACATGACGTCCGGAATATGTCTGCAGCCTAACCCCATTTAAGTTTTCTCATTATATGAAGAACAACTTCAAATTTCGTCTTCGTTCTAAGATTTGTGTGGTTTATTTTCTGGTTTGCAATCTTATCTCGTAGACTATTTTTACAACTGACATCTTGCGTGCATTAAACCGCTTCTTGCGTTCTTTCGCTACCAACATGTTAACAAGACGATAGGTTTACGAAAGGAAAACAAATCGTTGCAGTTTGTTTTCGTTTGTTAGTTCATTGTTGGATGCTTCACTTTACAGGACAGGACAAACGGGAGTGTTTTTTCAATGGACATTTACCTTACTGCAAGTTGAATTTTGTTTTCTTTCTTCAAAACAGAATTTATGATTGCTTACTGCACAGGTACAGTTAATGCAACAACAACATTGCTTTGATGATGGTGTCCTTTTTTAAGTTTAATTCAATTATTCCACTTTCAGTTACGGTGGTGTTGTGTTTGTGGTTTTGATGCATGATGGTGGTCGCGAACGGGATTGGGAGACAGTAGCTATACTCTACTTGAGCGCTCCTTTGTGTCACTCATTTGGAACCTAAATAAATTCTCTTGCTAAACGAGACGAGGTGGTTCTCTAGTGATGGCTAATTTATTGGGAACTTTGGGCTGCCACAAGATTCTTTTGAAATGCAATCTGTATATCTAATTCAGAAAAATCGCCTATCACAGTGAGGGGAGAAGGATGTTATTGCAGAGGATACAAATAATGTTTGCAATTTAGGTTTAGCTCTTTGATTAGGTTTTTTTGGTGTACAAACAATACAATGTTCTTTGAAAGGATTGAAATGTCTTATATTCGAATCTTGACTTTAAATTTTCTTCTACATCAGATTTTTAAAAAATCCATCCTAAAGGCTAAGTTATAAAAGTTTCTCTGTTAAAAACAGTTTTGGCATAAATAGTTCAGCGTTCTTTTAAAGTTAATATATGGCAGGTGAAAACTTACAACCAATAAGGAGTTTTTTTTTTGAAAAATAAGTAAAATACATAAGTATTTTAATCGGAATATCGAAGTTGTAGGTTGTAGGTTGGGAAATTCATTACGTATTTTATTAAATCAGAAAACTACTTCATGTACTTACATGCCCTCAAAAACCCTAATATACAGTTTTTTTTAAATTATAAATGATTGTATCCTGACCTAACCTTAAGGTATTCAGAAACTCGGTATGTGTATCAGCGATCAGCTGTGATCAGGGATGATCACATAATCAATCATACATTAGGATTCCTGCGATAATGCAGGACATTTTTTAACATTTAAGATCTGGCTGAAACTTACAAGGCCTTCATTCGTTTAAAACTTAAATATAAGTCACATATTTTCGTAGGCGCCCCTAAAAAAGTATAAGTCTTTTGGATAGAATCCGAATTTTTTTTAGAATCACTTACATCACCCAAAACCAACTCAATGTTTCTTACCTTTCGTTGTTTTACCGACATTTTTTCTGTCGAACAAACAATTCAATCTTAATACTCGTACTTAAAGGAATACTCGTAAGTCGGCAATTGAACTCAATTTCGGACGTACTGCCATGTATTGAGATTCTTTTCTTAACTGCGCATCGAAAATTTGGAATGCTTTACATAACGATGTTTTTCACTCTCATTTTGATATTCAAAACCTTAAGATCAATGTGCAACAGTATCTCTTTTTTAATTCTTCCCCATTTTCCTAAAGCTCGCACTTTGTTTAAACTTGTTAAACATTTAAGGCCTTGTTACCTTATTGACCAGTTTTATCAAATCAATTGTTTTTCAGCAATGAAAACACGTTATTTACTTTGTTCTCCAGTTTACTTAATCATTGTTTTAACAAACAATTTATGAAAGATAGAAAGTGTCCCTTCACATGAAAAAAACGCAAAAATTGAAAATGTTTTCCAATATAGACTTGACAACTTTGAATTTTATTTGTGTGACTGTTAATTTCATCACAAAATAAGAGGCTGGGATGCGACCCACACTGATAACTTCCCATCCCGTCTGTCGATTTGTCTTGCTTAAAAGTTTGTCTATATGTACTCGTATAAATTTTTTCAAAAATTTGCGTACTTTTTTTTTGTAGATTTTGTTTTTCATAAAAAAAACGGACTGTTGGATTTTTGTATAAAATAAAATAAGTTTGAAGTTTGAAAGTAAATTTTTACCAAGTTTTAGTGTTGTTTTATTTAAGAGTTTTATTTTTTGTTCAAAATACTGTCAATTCGATTTTTTTCAAAATTTTATCGAATGTTGAAAACAATATTTCTTATAAGATAAAATTAGTTTGAAGCCAATATTTCAAATTTTTGAAATGATATTTGAGTCGAAAATCAATTTCTACCAACTTTTGTTGAATTTTTGTTTAGGTTTTAAATTTTTTGTACAAAAACCGTTTATTCGATTTTTTTTCAAAATTTTACTGAATGTTCACAACAATATTTTTTGAAAGATAAAATTAAATTAAAGCCAATTTCTACAATTTTTAAAAAGACACTTGAGTCGAAAATCAATTTTTACCAACTTTTGTTAATTTTTTTTCGGTTTTTAATTTTTTGCAAAAAAACACTGTCAACTCAATTTTTTTCAAAATTTTACTGAATGTTGACAACAATATTTTTAAAGATAAAAGTAAATTAAAGCCAATAAAGTTTTGAAAAGATATTTGTGTCGAAAATCAATTTTTACCAACTTTCATAATTTTTCAGAATGTTGAAAACAATATTTCTTATAAGGTAAAGTAAGTTTGAAGCCTAAATTTCAAGTTTTTGAAAATATATTTGAATCGATATTCAATTTTTACCAACTTTGGGTAATGTTTTTTTTAGATTTTTATAAAAAAAACCGTCACTTCGATTTTTCTCAAAATTTTATCAGATGTCAAAAACATTATTCTTCGTTGCACAAAATTGTTTTTGAGATGAAATCATATTTTAGTCATAAAGTTTTCGAGGTCACAAATTTTTTTGATTTATAAAAAAAACCGTTAAATGGATTTTTTTCAAAAAATATACTTCTTTGATATCACGTTACAATATATAATATAAAATTTTATTCAAGTCTCTAGCGTTTTTGGTTCGTAAGATATTTAGGGTTAACCAAAATTTGCACCTTTTTTCAAATTGCTATGGTAAAAAAACCACCCACCCAATTTTTTTGAGAGCCCTTTCTGAATCTTTCTGCCTTATTATCGGTATAACAAAGTTTATTTGAAATCGATATCTTTTCTGGTTCTTGAGCTATGGACACCAAGAAAACGTCGCGAACGTACACACGCACGCACAGACATCTCTCTAAAAATCTTTTATTTCGACTCTAGGGACCTTGAAACGTCGAGGAATGTCAAAATTTTCAATTTGACAAATCGAACCCATTACAACAACTTCCTATGGGAAGTTAATAAGCTAATTTTTAGGCTCAACGGTACTAGTCAATAAGCAAAATATGTGTTATAGGCAGGATGACATTCCACATTGCTTCATGAATCATCACTTCTGGCTAGCGGCGATATTGATCAATATTTTTATTCGTTGACGATAACGAATCGTAGCGTTACCGATTATTTTTGGTCCGAAAATAAGAACTTGGACGGTAAATGGTTTCAACAGCTTGTAATCTCAACAAATGAGCCAGTTGATTGTTCGCTTGCTTCGTTCGTGCGATTTGACACTTTGAGACTATTTTCTTTGGGCCTCGGTTATGTCATTGGTTTAAGCCAACAAGTCGAGGATTACATTGGAGAAACTCATAGCCAACATTATTAAAGGCGAAATAGTGGCATTTTTGTTTTTCATTTTCTGTTTGCAATTACGATACTTTTTATAAAAGAAGGGTTAATATTGGGAATCTTATATCATAAGTACAATAGAACTAAATCTGTTTTGACTGGGTTGAAACCTACCCCACACCGATCAGATGCTTCCCTGAAATTGATATGACAACCTAGTCCTCATAAGCAATTACTTCGAAACCGTTCACATCCAGACTAGTCAGAATTTTGTTGACTACCAGGTTTCAGAGAACAGGAGACACTTCAACTCTGCTTACAACTCTTTAAGGAGAATAGTACTCTATAGTTTTGAATTAATTATTCTGCTGGTAAGCATTTTTTAAAATAATTTACTTCGACAACTCTCCTTGATACGATATTAGATTTTTTTATTTAAACTACTAATAGTTCAAGACTATATGCAGTAGCAAGTTGAGCAGTTCTTCCCTTGAATTTGTTCAGCAGCCATCTACATTTTTTTGACAACTGGGTTGAAAGAATTTTTGGAGTAAAAAGATTAAAAATAGAAGGGCTTTTGGTGTAGTTATGACAACACCTACATACCTTATATCTGAATCTCTATAGTTGGCTTATGAAGACCTGTTGGCATTTTCTATTTTTAACTTCTTCTTGCATCAATATATTTTGAAAAAAAAATCTTAACCTTCTAAAAATTACGTGTCAATATACGAGTCCACCCTGTTTTCCTTTTTAATTGGGATGCCAAAGACACAAAACACATTCCATTCAGATAGTTTCCTGCCTAAAGCATTACCATTGCAGTTCAAAATATTACCAATTCAATCAAACTAAATGGCATTCACATATCACATGGACTGGACACATGTTGAGTGCAAAAAGGTTAAAATACTTGCTTTTACAATCACCCCTCCAAAATCGTTCACCTGTGTGATTATGCGATTGCGCGCTATTTCCAAGTCATCTCACTCAGATAAAAGTAAATAAATTTCATCGATCCGCATCGAGAGATAACTGCCGAAGGGCGAACAAATGTTGTTTAAAACTTCGAATCAACCAGAGCTCCAGCTATGTAAGTTCAGTCTTAAGCCATATGTGCGAGGAAAATCCGTACTAATGACTTTTGAGGTGTACCTATGCACTACACATATGACTGGAACCTGCAGACGATGCAACATCATTGTTCTGCACCTCTACCCTCTTCGGATCATGCGGAATCATCACCAAGACGATGATTTTTAAGTTAAAAAAAAAAGAATCGAAGATTCGAGGATAATCAAATGATGGGAGAAAACAGCTTTAAAGCCAGAGGTTGCCACGCATGTGCAGAGCTATATGTGTCCATGTGCCAATTTGAGAATTTGAAATTGAACTGTGGCCAATTGTTGAGTCTCTCTTGTGATGGTTGGAGTTAAAGCCATGCGGAAATTTCCATGCCTCCGGGTCAAATGTGGTCCACCTCTCCTCGTCTATGAATATGTTTTCTAGTCTTTTAGTGTTTAGTAGACATCACTTTTCTTGTCATTCAGTGTGACCATTTGTATCATTGTTTTTATTCTGGTTAAGTTTGGAATTTTTCAGATAATCATTCGGTCTAACAAGATTAAATTTCTCGACGTTTCAAGATCTAGAAGCTAACCACGGGTTTTAGAGAGATTCCTGTGTATGTGAGTGTACCTGCGTAAGGGCGTCTGTACCTCAGTACGTTTCAGTACGTTTGTTAATATAATAATATACAAAAAATGAATTTGATCTTTTTTAACTAATGGGTTATTTTTGTTATTTTGTTAATGGTTTTGACAGTTCACGTACGTTTAGAGTTTTATGTCAATGTCAAACATCCTCAGTTTGGTCTATAATTTAACCATGAATCGACTTACAAATAAACTACGCTTTAAAATAATTGAATTTTGTTATCAAAATGTATTACCAATGGCATGATGGGTAGTGCGTTAAACTGTTATGCCAGAAGTCTTTGGTTCAATCCTTGTTTGCGTGGTCTAAAGTTTTTATTCACGGGTATTACCTCTTGCGAGGAATCGACAAATCCTCCAAAACTAATTCTTATCATTAAAAGTGTTTTCTTAAATTAGCCGTTCGAATTCGGCTTAAAACTGCAAGTCCCCTCCATCCCTGAAAACAGTACTCGTCCCAAGAATGTTGAGAGTTTTAAGTCACTAGCCCTAGGCCCTAGTACTATTGCCCCACCTAATTTGTTTATATGTTATCAAAATTCGAGCTCTTAGACAAAAATTCATCATGCGCTTTCTTTATTTAATAATCAGTTTAATTGGCCTACCTACAGGGTAATTCTGGTATTGTGACTAAATTTCGCACCAAGTTTACATTCTTGACTATTAAACCACTAACAAGCTTACGTAGATTGCAAACTGTGGAAAATATTGTACCTTTAGCGTCCAGTGTTACTGGTCACAATGAATTATCGATTCAAAGAAAATGGTTTAAAAGTTGAAGAAAAAAAGAAAAAAAACACTTCATTCGAAAAATTGTGTTGAGTGACGAAGCTCATTTTTGGTCTAATATGTACTTTAACAAGCTAAACTGTAGTATTTTAAGTGAAAAGCAGCAAGGAGTATTGCAAAAGCTACCAATGCATCCAAAAAAAGTCACTGTTTGGGCCGTATTTCTTCAAATATGATGGGAATCGTAATGTTATTGCGAACGGTACGCGCATGACATGTGGTTTCAAAGCATCGATGCCACCGGTCTCACAACACACTTAACAATGAACAAATCGCGAGACGAGTTTAGTAAACAGTTTATATCTTATTTGTATGTATTATGCAACACCAATTTTTTGGAGCTTTGCTGAATCTAAAGCTAAAAACCCTCTTCTATGTACTTCTTCTCTTCATTGAAGCATTTTAGAGTGAGATACCGGCCGAAATGTAAGAAAGAGTACTCCAAAATTTCCCTAAGCTCCTACGCCTCAGGACAACATTTTTATGAAATAATCTTTAAACATTATATTTTACGACCAAATGAGGATTGAATGAGTTTTTCTGAATCTTAAGTGATTTTTTAATCTTTCGATATAAACAAAAATCACTCCTACAAAAAAATAAAAAATTAAAAACAGAGCTACTTAAAATTGTTTTAGACTTTTGCGAATTTTTGTATACAAAATTTTGTTCTTAAAATTTGGTAAAACACTTCTAAATCTATTAAGAATTGCTGATTGAAAATAAATTTCATTTGTAATTTCGTTAAAAATTCATACTGGCATTTCATAAAGCAAATGCTTGATTTCCTCCAAAAAGAAACTTCACATCATCTCCTCAGGAGCAAAGTGTTCTATTTTAAAATTTAGTAATTTTGAGCTATTGCCTTGTCAAACTGTCATAAAAATACTTTTAAATTGAAGGCGTGAGAGTATAAGTCCAATTTTAAATTTAAGATACCATACCAGTTATTCAGCAATAAACATTTTTAGTCTTAATATTAAAATAACAGACTACACTGAAATACTATCAACCTATGAAAAAGAAGTCTTTACCAAATTGGCACTTTTCGTTTTATGTCATTTCTTAGCATTTTTTTGACAACTATTTAAGTGATACAAAAAAAAACGGTTTCTTGTTCTAAGACTTTTAGCTCCTCTCATGAACTCTAGACGAAAATTAGTGCTTTAAGAATAAAAATATTAAAAATCGCTTTCCTAAAAACTCAGGATTTAGAGATAGAACACTTTACTTCCGAGGTGACGATATGTCTCGACATTATTGCACCTTAAATTTCAATTATTGATAACATACCTAGCTTCATTTTAAATTTGTGTCAATGAAATTAAATTTGCCTTAAGACCCTGAATAACATTTCTTTACTACACTATATATTAAACTGAAGCATATTATTTGATATCCTTTTGCAACGTTACGCAACGGGATAAATTCGGATTTTTAAGTTTTTAAAATAGCAGAATGGTAACACTGAATTTCAATACCAGAACTACAATACTTTCTGTTCCCTTCACGCCCGTCGCTAGTTGCTGCCACCACCAGCACTGCCGTCGCAGTTTTGTCTCTGAGATTGGCATTCATGAGAATTTATGAAGCCTTTACATTTTTAATGAAACACTAAAATATTTCTTTGTTATAATGCTTCAGAAAAGTTAAATGTTTTCATTTATAATCTTTAAACATATTAAAAATATAGTTATATCTTTTTTACATAATCATGCATTTATATCACTTATTTACTATTGCTTCAGTTTAATGTTGCCCATTTGACAAAAAAGCCTCCTTGCCGGATTAAAGAGGTGTAACTCATAGGGTATGGAAAGTTTCAAAACGATATGGTATTCCTCAAAACCATATTTTTTACACCTGAAAAGTGATTAACTGTGGGTCTTCATATGTAGGATAAACTCAGAGGAGCATTGCTACACGGTTAAATGAACACATTAGCGCTGTAAGCAGAAAACAAAGACGAAAATCCGCCATATACGACCATATATTAGACCATCGAGACAAATACCAATGGATTCAGGCGTGGTTCATTCAACACAACCGCGGAAACCTTACAAAAGTTATATTTTCGATATTTCACAATTTCAGGAATAAATAATTTATAATCATTGTTCGGTAGCGCAATTCATTCACCTTAATAGTAGCGATCGCCTGACTCTTCATTCCTCGAACAAATTAGGTCAAAATCAAAACACCCAGTAACCACCAAACACTAACACGTTGATAAATGGATAGTCTTTTTAACAACCATTCTTGGATTTTCCGGCTGACTTGAGTTCTTGTCTTGTGTGCCTTAAAACTTCTTATACATCAGTCTTAATGGAAAACCGTGTTATGATCAACGAGGAATCGACCAACCTGGAATTTTGATCAACAAAAACAGTTTTGGAGAACACTTTCCAACAACTGAAATGTTCTAATCAGTTTAATTGTTTGCAGAGCTTCTTTATAACAAACTGTGATTGCAAAATATTTAACATTATTGTTGTAAATTTTAACAATATGAATGTGTTGTTGATGGGTGTATAGTAGCAATTTTAGTAGTGATTATGGTTAATGAAATCTGCTTAATCAGCGGGCTTTGGACGACACATTTCTTAGTGGAAATTAATAACCATCAGCTATTAAATACGAGTAATGGAACCAACTGGAACAAATTAAGAGACAAATTCGAAAGTTTTATTACCCTTAGATTCCAAACGATTGAAAAAAATTGATAATGAAGTTAAACAATTTATTGTTGTTGTTAAAAAGGCTGTGGAAGAAATTACTCCAACTTCATATTTCGAACTCAAGAGAAACAGCAAAAAATACCCTATCGAAATAAATACGCTGATTTCTTGAGAAGCTACGAGATTTCTATAGGAATAGACAGGCTTTAACCTTCTAAGCAATCAACAACAAAAATCAGTGAGTTACAACATGAATTACTTAGTAGATTTCCAAAAAATTTAATGAAAAATAAAATATCAAGATGGCAAATTGATTGGAGACACAAAACTGGTCGTCTCGCGAATGTTTCAATGAAATTTCTAGCAAATACGGATAAAAATGCCTTACAATTTATTGATAGAATCGACCAATGTTACGCTAAAAGATGTAAGAAGCGCAAGTCAACATAAGTTGTCTAATAAAAAAAAATGCCGTCAATAGCTTACATAAAAGTCCAATTTAAAATAAACGAAAGACTTAAACTAAGATATCTATTAAATCATTAGAAAAATTGCAGACGTCTTTTCTATTCAGAAGTAACAACTTACAGACCAAATTAGCTTGTACTAATCATGGCATAAGTTTTTGAAAAATTGCTGCTGATAAGCCTCACTAATATAAAAAAAGTAAGAAGACTTATTTCGAAATATCAGTTTGGATTTAGAAATAAAGATTTCACAAAAGAACAGCTAAATCGTGGATGTGATGAAGAAAAAGCACTTGCAGAAATATAAGTATATTGCTCAAGCCTTTGACAAGGGGTGGCACTTCAAAGAATGGCATCAGGAAATGGCAAGGACTTGTTAAAAAGAGTCAAAAGGACTATATAAATAAGTTCCATGCAGAGTCAAATGATTACGTCGACTTCACCTTTAAAAGTAGTTGCTGATGTTGCGACTAGGTGAATTTCTACTCTATCTAACGCTTAAGGAGTTTATAAATGAGCTTGAAGGTGTATTGACCCCAAGATTTGTTCCGATTTAGAGGAACTTTGTTGCACAAACTGGCACTGTGGTGGATCCTAGATTTGAGACCAATGTACTACAGATAACAACAAAAATAAACTTGCAGGAGGAACTGGCTTCAATGAGACCATCCTGCTGCTGCCAACAGCGATGATAAGTTGTGAAGTTATTTTGATGAGAGCAAAAATATTATATCCCCTCCAACATCATCGCCAATCAGAAAATTTAAGGGGTTTATTGAAGTAGAAATTCAACCAAATAAATCCGATCCACTAATCTATTGGAATGCACGACAACCGCTATCACCAAATTCATGGGATTCAGGCATTAACATTGCCGATAGAGTTGTGGCTGTTACAACAGATACACTGTAAATGTTGTCGCTGCAATTAAGTAGAACGGAAGGAGCCATATTTCGTGCTGTACCTACACAATAAACCAAGTTGTCGAGGAGAGCATCAAGAAATGTCAAGGACTTGGTCAAAAAGTCAGAAGAACTCTCGAGTTATTTCGGAGAATTGCTGTAGCTTAAATGCCATGAAGAGAGTAATGATTCCATTGGCTGCATCCATTCTACTGTAAATTCCATGTAAGAAAGGTTCTTTGTTCTCAACCTGAGGAATCAGTAAATGGAACATAAGGTGTTTTGCAAAACCCCATCACAATTTTGGTGGCTGATAAGTGGCTCCTTCTTTGAGGAAATTTTAAAAATCTTAAAACCTTTTGAATTGCTAAGAAAGGAGTTAAGCACTGAAAAGTTTTTACTCGAGAGGTGTTCAAAAACTATTCTCCACAAAATGATTATTCCCAGTTCGCCAAAAATCTTCCAGGTTTATCGACCTAAGGATTCGCTATAATTTATAGGAACGCTGGGCTCAAACCGGCATGCACCATGATGAATCCTCGGTTTAAGACCAAGATATTACAAGAGGATGTACAAAAATTCAAACAAAATAAACTTGCAGGTGGAACTGGCTTTGATCTGCCCATCAAGGCCTGCAACACAGAGTTCTTATTTACAGCGATGATATGTTTTGGAGTTTTTTTTGTGCTAGTATTTTTAAAAATATTATGTCGACTCCAACATCATCGGCAATTAGAGAACTTAAGGTGTATATTGAAGAAGATATTCGCCCGAGAAAGCACGATAAAAACTTTCACCAAATGCATCTGCTCTTGCGCGAAAATATTTATGTGCCCTAGGCCAACCGTTAAAGTAAGTGGGTATTTTCCAAGACTGGACAAATTATAAGTACCCGTGGCATGATGGTTAGTGCGTTGGACTCTCATGCGAGAGGTCTTAGGCTCGATCCCTGCCTGTGCCACCTAAGGTTTTATTCAAGGGTACTGCCTCTTGCGAGGAATTGGCAAATTCTCCAAGAGTAATTCTTGTCATGAAAAAGTGCTTTCTCAAATTAGCCGTTCGGATTCGTCATATAAACTGTAGGTCCCCTCCATCCCTGACAACAGTACTCGCACACAGGAATGGTTGAGAGTTGTTAGTCACTAGGCCCTGGTTCTCTACGTACTGTTGCACCACCTAAAAAGGAGAACTCATTCAAAACCCGAAAACCTGAAAATGATAGTTCTGTAGAAATTTTAATAATAAATAATTACTTTTAAGTTTAAACAGTTTGTGATAAATTAGATTTAAATTTCAATGTGAAGTAGAAAAACAATTAGGGTTGGTTGGGGTAAATGTAAACATGGGGTAAATGTAAACGGACGTTATTTTCACGTTTTAAAATAAATTGTAGCAACCCACACAACAAAAAATTAAAAAAATTAAATGTCGCGATCGCGACACCGGTGCATGTAGATGTAATATCTTTTAGTTGTTGTTCGGATTTCGTCGAGAATTTTAGTCTTGATTTTAAGCTATATCTGAAAAGTGAAATTCAAGTTTGTAAGTGTTTGTGAACTTTGAAAAAAAATGTACTAAATTGAAAGCGTAAGTAAAATTTGTTTGATATACATGTAAACAAAAGTATATAGAAGTAGTTTCTGTGAATTCACCAAACTCTTGTCATTCCTTGTATTTACCCCAGTAATTTAAGGCTTTGGGGTAGATGTAAACAAGTTTTTGGGGTAAATGTAAACGTCCCTTTCCCTAAATTTGTTTCACTTAGGTACATCTATTTCTAGCATTTAAAATGCCCCAAACATATAAAAAGAAGAAACCACAAGCTACTTATAGTTTAGGCGATGTTCAAAACTCTGTGTCCGATGTATTGCAAAAGAAAATGACATACCGCCGAGCTGAAGAAAAATACTAAGTCCCTAAATCGGTGATCTTTCAGAGAATTAGTGGCCGAAAATCATCATTAGATTCGATTGGGTCAGGGAGAGCACCATCTCTTCCTGCAGCAACTGAAAATGAAATATTCAAATGTCTTATTACTCGTGCAAATATGGGATTACTATGTGACAAACGTGAGCTAAAAGAACTGGTTGGGGAATACGTTAAATCCAGCGGTATAAAAACGCAATTTAAGGACGATACCCCAGGTGAAGACTGGTACATGGCATTCATGAAGCGGCATCCGACAATAACATTAAAAAAAACCAGAACACCTGCAAAAATTAAGAAAAGATGCAAGAAACCCGTTTGTCGTATACGACTTTTATAATAAGCTTCAAAAAGTGATGGACGATAACAACCTTACAAATAAACCACAGTACGTTTTTAACGCCGACGTAAGCGGATTTCATCACGATCCCAGCCGCATGCATGGTTTGGGTGTTAAGGGCAAACCTCTTAGCAGGATTTCAGGTGGATATGGACGGGAATTCACAACAGTGCTTACATGCGTTTGAGCACCACATTACCACCGTTAATAATTTTTGAAGGTGCTGCTGTTCAGGCGAGATGGACTTCTGAAGCTGGTTTTCCGGGAACACTCTATGCGGCCTAAAAAAATGGATTCAATTGGTTGGCTGATGGCTTTATTCCTTTTGTTAGAAATATTCGTGATGAAGGGGGATTACCAGGTCAAGATGTTTTCCAAACTTATCGGAGAAACCTGGAAAGATTCTATGACCGCTGACAACATCATATCTGGATTTGTAAACACCGGAATTTACCCTGTGGATCGAACTAAATTTCCAGAAAACGAATTTCCGCCCGAAGCTCTGGAAAGGTAACGGTCAAATTTGAATGGTGTTTGCTTGGAGTTTTCATCCGATGGAGTAATTTCACAGGAAATGACTGAAGTAATTGAAGGTAAGGCATTAGGAACTAATCATTTAGGTATGTACTGATACTAAAGCATGCTAGTTTTGTATTTTGTAATTAGGGAGAATATTATTGTTGGCAACGAAACAAACCGAGAAGATGAAAGAATGCACGAAAATGATACGAACATGGCTAATTCAATTGAAACGGTAAATGACAGCCTGTTATGGAAATTGCAGAGATTTTACCTGGAACTTCCATCAGCTACTTGTTTTTACCTCCAAATTCTCCAAGTGAACCACCCGTCAAAGAGAAAAAACGCATTCCATGACTGAAGCAAATGACTTATGGTTAGGTACTTACTTCGCAAAGTGTTCTTAATCGACTTAAAGAAGCTGAAGATCTTAGGAAAGCCAATCAAACACCTAAACCTAAGCTTAAAAGGAAAGTTTCTGTTAAAAAGCAGAGTACTATACAAAAAAAAGACACGTCAGCTCGAGTTCTGAGGAGTCGGAAAATGAAAAAAACATCGAATATGATGAGGACAGCCCATGGAATGAGGAGTTAGATGACGACGATGACCATCAGCAGTTAGAACCTGTTGATGTTGGTTCCAAAACACTAAACAAAGGTCAGTTTCTCCTGACTCAGTTGAAAGGAGACACCAGATTATCAGTATCCTTCATAGGAATATCTGTGTTATAGAGTCCACTGAAGAAAGCAACGAAATTGAAGTGGTGCTTTTAAAAAGTATGGACACTACAAAAACAACTTTCGCATTGATGCCGGCTGAAAAAAGGAAAGTTCTTGTGGAAAACATACTTGGAATTCTACCAAATCCAACTCTTTTCATGTCAAAAGCACGTATTTACTACAAATTTAAGAAAACAATCGATGTAAAAGAAAAGTAGGTCTACCTAGGTACCTGTATCTTGTTCCTAGTAAAAAGCTTTGAAAGCATATGATTAAATATCATTTTTTTTAGTAAAAATCAATTTCTTTCTATTTTTAAAAAAAGGATAAAGGTGTTTTTCGAATTCTTTTTTGATGGGTAATATGCATTATATGGGGTGAATGTAAACATTGCGGTAATCATTTTTTCAAGTGAATAATTCAAATGAAATTCAGGTATGTTTACTTTAACCCCATAGGTGATCTCCTAGCTCTTAGTGAACAGAAGTAAGCTGTCCACATTTACCCCAGAATTTTCAAAATTGTGGGGGAAATATAAACAAGCAAGGGGTAAATGTAAACACTACCCTAAATCATTTTTGGATTCTTATACATTTATAAACATATAATAAGTAGAATAATATGTATATTATTATATAATATCCACTTTCAAAAGTTAAAAAAAAATATAGTTTGTACTTCTCTGAAATACATGTATCTCTACAAAAATGCAAAAACTGTCCACATTTACCCCAACCGACCCTAACTTAGCCTTTAAATAAAAAAGTTTTTATTAATAAATATACAAAACTTAAAAGGTATTAAATTATTAGAAATAATTTTATTTTCACAAACCCTAAATGTCATACCGTTCTTAACTCTTTTTTTCGCAAGTTATTTTCAAAGAGTAAACTGATGCTATTAATTTATTGAGAAAAGAAACAAATCATCTGCACCACTGAAATATTTATATGTAAAAGAATCAATTTTAAAATTACATTCTCAAGGCAACAAAGTCTGAGAAATCGATATTTTTATACCGAGAAGGCGGGCCAGTTACCACGCGGAACTTTATTACCAGTGGCGCGACAAACAAGAATCGATTTCAAGAATACCTCTGAGGATGTCACTAATGAGCTGAACTGGACGCATTTGGACCATGCACAGCACAATACACCTGATGACTTGACTATTATGGGTATATCTATATTTCCTATGTAGATCTTTTGTCATAGTACCTAAACCGTTCCGTTGTTCGTTCCCATTTTGATATGTGTCCATTTGTATGGTCATATCTTTCTAATTGTATCTATGCTCTTGTTGAATAGTTTACCTAATGGTTTTGTGCCACCTATTCATAAATTCTCATCCCTTTTTATTAAAATCGGGTACAACGATCAACGAAACGACAGCCAGACGTGTCTTTGTTTATGACTCTCAATGGAATTCTCCTGTTCGAACTTAAGTGGATCTGTGCACTGTGCGTCGTCGCGTCTGCGTGACTTGCTATTAATTAAAACATTCATAGCATAACATGGAATTTAAATTGAAACCAATTCTAATACTTTGTCGGTGCTATGTTAGCCACTGGGATTGGGTGCATCCCATCTTCGAACTGTCATTGGTAGTTAGTGTCATCCATGGTAAGTTGTAACTTTTTAAAACCTTTCTTAATGTCGACGATGCTGAAATATTAAATTTCACTCCTATTTTTAGGTGAAGGTGCAATAAATTACAAGAGCACCCAATGATTGAGGACCACTCTCATCAGTGAATCTATAGACAATTAATAGTGGAAATGTATACCTACATTATTGTTTTATGCATCAGGAGGAGCTGGGCTTTCAAATTCATCATGTTGCGTCAGTTACATTATAGTTTATTGAAATTAAAGATTCATCGAAAACATCTTTCCATAAAAAAGAAAGTCAAGACCGAGTATAGGAGGTGGAAACTTATACCGAATGTTTATTCATAGATTGTTTTTGATCTTAAAAGTTAAACAGCATATGTGCTATAATCTCCGGTCATTTATCAAAACATATGGTCTTAAAGATTCTGATTTTGTTGGTAAGTGGAAAGCATTGTAAATTTTAACAAAGTTAAAATAGGGTGATATGCATAAAACGAAAGTATTTACTAAAAGTAAAATATTACAGTAGCTTTATACCATAACATCCATAGAAGATTGTAAATTTAAGTATTTACTTTATTACTGTTAGTATATACTGAATTCATCCAAGTAATTACAATTTTTGATGTCAAAAAAAGGTTTTTAGATAAGGCGACGCACTACCATGCGACTTCGTTCATGAAATAATTGTGCAAATCTCAACCATCAACACTAAGGGCACAATGGTCCAAAGGTCCATCCAGTAACTCGGATGCGTATATGATATGAATGATATGGACATAATTGGAAAATTAAAGCGCGATGTCAGTGACGCATTTTAGAGAATTGCGAAAAAGATATTTAGTGGTCAACGAGGTCAAACCAAGTAAATGCTGTAATCAAAATAGACTATCGAACGACGACGTCTAAGAGAAAACGTCACCATGGACACCTATACATAAGGATTTTTTCTACCTAGGCACCGCTTTAAATTCAGACGAAGACAACAGACCTGAAATCAAAAAGAAAATAACTCTATGAAGCAGTGAAGTCCTACCTTGAGCATCCTTCGTCACAAAGACACTCATCATTCCGGTTCTAATTTATAGCGCTGAAGCGTGGACCCTGCCAAAGACAGATGAGAGCGTGTTAGGATGCTTCGATAGAAAAATTTTTCAGGTGGTTTTCGGTCCAATCTGCAGAGAAAGTAAAGGTGAAGATAAAAACGAAGAACTGTACGTACGGACTTAATGGCGACAATGATCTGGTCAAAAGAATAATAGAGCAACGACTCTAATGGCGAATGGATATCAATGCTTCAGCCCATAATGTCTTCGAATTCAATTCCCGCACGGCACAGTAGAGTAAAACTGCAACTGAGGTGGTGTACGCAGGTGGGAGATGAGCTCATCGAACTTGGCGTACGAAACTGGTGGCAGATAGCTAGAGACTAAGTTAGATGGAGACCCATGTCCGTGCTGAAATGTAGCACCAAGAGGTCTCTGGTTCAATCTCTGCCAATGCTACCTAAACGGATACTGCCTTTTGCAAGTATTTAAGAAATTATTCAAAAGTAGATCTTGTCATGGAAAATACTTTCTCAAATTAGCTGTTCGGATTGTAGGTCCACTCCATAGTAGTACCCGTGGCATGATGGTTAGTGCGTTGGACTGTCATGCCAAGGGTCTTGGGTTCGATCCCTACCTCTTCCACCTGTGTTCACGGGTACTGCCTCTTGCGAGGAATTGACACATTCTTCAAGAGAAATTCTTGTCATGAAAAAGTGCTTAATCATATATATCCACTATAGGTCCCCTCCATCCCTGCAAATGTTCGCACACAGGAACGGTTGAGTAATGTAAGTCACTAGCCTCTGGTTCTTTACGGACTGTTGCGCCACCTAATTTATTTATTTCATTAGGTCCACTGTTCAAATGGAAGACATGTGCATTCAAGAGGACATAAGTGTCCACAGGTTTTTCTCAAAATCCACCTCTGTCTATCAACTCCTACTCTCATCTCCCCGTGGTGAATCTCGGTTGCCTACTACCTCAACTGAAGGTTACCCCAGTGGAAAGTTGTTGGGGGCAGCAAACGAGAGAGGGGGGTAGAGGTGTTTCCACTAAAGCACATCTCCTTATCCAGACGAATTCTCGAGATGGAATCAATGGTGGCGTCTACAGTTCCAGTAAGATTGAACTACTTAATGAACACCTTATAGGGCTTGCTGCGGGGCGAAACGTCATGGTAGCCAGAAGATGTATGCCAGATGTATGGAACCTCAGTATTGTTTGCCCAATCCTTAAAAAAGGAGACCCTCTAAACTGCACCAACTGTAGAGGAATCAGTCTTCTTATTATCGCCTATAAAATCTTCTCTGCCGTAATATTTGAACGTTTAAAGCCCATCGTCAACAACCTGATAGTTCTTTATTTCATCGATTTCAAGTTCGCATATGACAGCATCTAACGGGACGAGCTATATAAGGCTATGTCTAATTTTGGCATCCCTGCCAAACTAGTCTGTTTGTGCAGGATGACCATGGAGAATTCACACTGTTCCATAAAGGTTTGGAAACAACCTAACAGAACCTTTCGATGTCGAAAGGACATACAACACCGACGTCTTGGTCAAAACGTCACCATCGACAGACGTAACTTTGAAGTAGTCAAGGACTTCGTCTACCAAGGCTTCCCTGTAAACGCAAAAAACAACACCAACGCTGAGATCAAACGCAGAAAAACTCTTCCTAATCACTGTTTCTTTGGGCTAAGAAAGCAATTGAGTGGTAAAGTCCTCTCTCGAAGGACCAAAGTATCGCTATATAAGACCCTCATCATCCCCTTCCTGCTATATGGTGCAGAAGTATTGACTATTCCAAAAGCGGATGAAAGCACCTTGGGTCGGTTCGAGAGAAAAGTTCTTCGTGTGATCTATAGTCCCGTATGCATCGAAGGGGAGTGGAGGATAAGATGGAACGACGAGTTGTACGGGATTTACAGCGACGGAGACTTAGCCAGAAGGGTAAAAGTTCAACGACTAAGATGGCTGAGTCACGTGGAGCGCATAGAAACCAATGCTCCGGCCCGGAAAGTCTTCGAATCCATACCCATTAAAATAAAAATCACGCCTAATCGCCCGAAATAATTAATAAAAAGTAAACTTATCAATACATTTTTTTAAAACCAACCGCACGCAATAACAAATAAAATGTCTTGATTAAAATAAATAAACAAAAAGAAAATCACTTACCCAATTCGTCTGCTACCAGCAATCAAGGTATAATATAAAAACCACTTAACACTCGCGATAAATAATATTTTATATTTAATACTCTAAAATAAAGAAAAACAAAAACAATTAAACACTATCAAAATTATACTAAAAAACAAAACAATTAACTTGTATCAAAATTATACTAAACAAATGAACAAATCGAATTTAACACAAATGACGACGGCGAACGATAGTAAACGACACGAGCACGAGTACGAGATGAAACTATAACTAATTGATGGAATGATCATTTACCATTCCCAGTCATCTATGTACGCATCATAGTATAACCGCAAAAGGATAACGGAACTTTTTCATTCATATGTAAAACTGTTTGCCCCCTTGAATTGTTTTGTTGTTGTACTTTGTTTCATTCTATTTGTTCCATTATTATTTGTTCCTCTTTGTTTTTTTTTCAAATTAGATAGTGGTACTTCGCAAAACTAGAAAGGACATGTTCAGATGATTGTAGAACAAGGTTCCGGAATCAAGAACTTGGAAGGCGAAGAATGTGCGAATATAAATGAATTATTTAAAAAAATAATTAAATAAATAAAAATAATAAAATTAATCAAATTTAAATAAGAACAAAATTTAAATTCAGCTTTAAACAGCATTGCCAACCTTTGTATGTCAAAATAAACTTATCGAAAAATTAAAAGAATTCAATGTCAAATTAAAGTTAACGTAAAGATATATAGTTGTTGATTTAAGTGACCTTAATAAAACAATTATTTATGTTGTCACGACATTTGTTTTTTCATTGACCTAAAGACCGTCATTAACATTTTCATCGTAAAGATATATATTACAATTGGAAGTTCTTTTACTGAAGGTGAAAAGGCAAAGGCAGGGATTGAACCCAAAACCTTAAGCTGACAGTCCTTCGCATTAACCATCATGCCACGGGTACAACATTCGATAGATATAAGCAAATTAGTAATAATTATCACAATTTAAGAACTATTTTAGTTAATTTTAAAAGTTTCACTTTTATGCATAAAAATTCACAATAAATGCTCTGTTCCACTGTGTGTTCTTCTTAATTTGACAGTTTTTTCCAATTTTCCGTTTCGGTTATGCCATTTAAGTTTATTTGATTTTTTAAAGGAAATTTAAAATAAATCTGGGGTAAATTTGGCAAACGATTCTTTTTTCATTTTTTAATGTTTAAAACAATAATATTTACGATATAACTTGAGCAGAAGCAGTTGTTGAATATTATGTCTCAATTTAAGGAGAATGATATTGCATTATTGGAATGGATTTAAAATTTTTATTAAAATGGCAAGTGCAATCGTTCTTGGACCAATACTATGTCAAAATGACTTGGAAACAAGTTTTACGAAAAGACGTTGGCGATCTGAAGATGTTCGGAAACAGGGGTAAGTCAAAGCAACAGTAATGGTTGAAGACTTCACGTCTTCTCCAAGTTGTGCGTCAACGAGAATCATCACGGATTGGTATAGTAACTTCAGTGATGTTATCGTAGATGGGTATGGACGCGACGCTCAAATTGACGAAAGTAAATTTGGCCGACGAAAGTTAAACAAAGGTTGTCGGGTCGATAGGCAATGGGTCCTTGGGGTGTTTGAAGATGGATCTGATGGTCTTAGGTTGATGGCGTGCAAGGGGAACGTACGCAGTGAGGGTGTAATTTTTTTTGAAGTTATACAAACTAAACAATTGTCTTGGAGATCTTGGTTACAATCATAAAAAGTTGAACCATAGCGATTCCGGTAATCCGTTTGTGGCAGATGATAGAACTTATACCTAAGGGATTGAGTCCCAATGGGAGGTTGTCAAACGGGGTTTCTACAACGATAGCTAAAACTCCAACTTTTGCATATTTGGTTGTCGAATTTCAATGGAGGTGTAATATAAAAAGGAAACGCCTTGATCCCTTTGGGGGAGTTAGTGAAGGCAATTGTTCACATATATTGGGATTCAGAAACAATCTAATAAAGCGATACTGTATTAACAAAGTTATCTCAAATAGGTAAATAAAACAATCGCCCAAGGAATAATACAAAATTATTTCTTTTTACTTTCTACTTACTTAATTTTGGTTCGTTTAATGTGAATTCAGAATAGAATTATTTTAAATTTTTAAAAGACTTCTCCATTAGTGTAAAGAAAACTTTTTTCCCTTTTTTTATTTTTATTGTCAAAATGTTTATTCAAAAAGGTACGTTTATAAATTCCTCAGTTAAGAAGTAGCATCTTTTAATTTTCTGTTATGTTTTCTTTTTGTGTGTGGTTTATTAAACGTCTAATTATGTGTGAATATTAATAGTGCTTTTAACGCATTATTAAGAAAACCGCTTAAATATTTCTTTCTACAGTCGTCGACGTAGCTTGGCTGTTTGTCAAAATAACAACTTGTGAAGACTTCCAAATTAAAAAAAAAAATGCATAATTAAGAGATAATCAAGGCCATATGGTTTCTCTTCATTATAATCGATTATTTTATTATTTTGTTCTTAAGAACATAGTTTTTTTTATTGTGTTGAGTGGAACTAAAGACGTTTATGTTCACATTTTTAAGGACAAGCATTAAAAATATGAATGGAAATCAAAAATTATAAAAGTTGATTTTAATTATACGCATTTGTACACAAGTTAATGTTGTAAAAGAATAATACAACATTTTTCATTATTTTGGTTTATTAGTGAACAAGTTCCAAACATTTTAGAATGTTATGTTTTAAGTGTTTTTTCTGTTGTATTCCAAATAAAAACAAATTCAAAATAATTTTTAAAGTTATTAGGGAAGTGTGTTGTATGATGTGGTAAGTGTTAATGTCACCGTGTAGGAAATCTTCATTAGCAGTCACGGTTAAGAACAGGTGTTTTTTTTTTTGAAGCATTGAACCCTAATTTGGCAACTCTATAGTTGCGTTTACCGAGGTTTTGTCTAGATCAGAAGGATTTGAGTTTCGTGAGAAACGTCAGATCAAGTTAGACCAGTCAGTTAAACGTCAGTTGTCAAAAAAAAAATTTCAAATTGTGTGAATTTTTTGTGTTTTTACTGCGAAAAACATTATTAAAAATTATTGATATGGAAAATCAAGTGGTTGCTAAGATAATACTAAATGAAAGTGTTAGTGGTTCAGACACCGATAGTGATTTTTCGTCGGATTCTTCTTCAGATTATTTGAATGAACGTGTGACGAATGTTATTACCTTTTCTTTGATGAAATGTAAAAGAAATTGCATTGAAAGTTATTTGCAAGAAGTTGTTCCAACCTACTCCAAGAAAGAGTTCGTCACTCACTTCAAAATATTGGTCGACAAATTTTGAACTTCTGAAGAGTATCTTATATTGGAACAGCGGAAAACGTTTTCGGCAGAAGTACACTTAGTTTTATTCCTGTGGTTTGCAGGTATGCTTAATGTTCACCAAAGCAAAAAATTGTTCCTTCTTAACTTCTCACTAAATCTCATTTCATTAAACCATTCTGTAGGGCATGAGGCTTGCTCATTTCAAGACATTGGGGATAGATTCAATCTTGCCTTGGGGACTGTGTCGCCTATCATAAAGAGAGTAATTTACTTCCTTAGTAACCTTTTTGAATCATCTATAAAATGGCCAAACGATGAAAGAAAATCCTTAACTGCTCAGTGGATGCAAAATAAGACAGGAATGTATGGAGTTATTGGTATGAAATTAACTTATTTTTTACTATTGTATCTACTGTCTAACCCGTGGTACCCGTGGCATGATGGTTAGTGCGTTGGACTGTCATGCTAGAGGTCTTGGGTTCGATCCCTGCCTATGCCATCTAAAGTCTTTTCACGGGTACTGCCTCTTGCGAGGAATTGACAAATTCTCCAAGAGTAACTATTGTCATGAAAAAGTGCTTTCTCAAAATTAGCCGTTCGGAGTCGGCATATAAACTGTAGGTCCCCTCCATTCCTGACAACATTACTCGCACACAGGAATGGTTGAGAGTTGTAAGTCACTAGGCCTTGGTTCTCAACGGACTGTCGCGCCACCCAATTTATTTTTTTTTTATCTACTGTCTAACAGTTTTTTGTATTTTCAGGTGTAATTGATGGTACACGCAGTCGAATTGAAAAAACTGTGCCATTTCGTAAGAGTGCCTGAAACAAAAACATTTACATTATAAAAAATAACAATTATAAAAACAGTTTACATTAAAAACAATAATAAATATAACAGATAATAAACATTACAATAATAAATAAGAACTGTCTTTAGTAATTATTCCTTATTCGATATTTAACAGTCTTTAGTTTTACTAGATTCGGACAGCTTTTCGACAAATTGTTCCTTTTGTTCTCTACTTTTTTAGTTTCTCTGTTCTTTCTCTATATGCTCTTAATTTCTCTCTCATGTACTCCTTCCTTTATTGGCTATCTTCCATAAATTACTACATCCACTTTGACAGCTCACCCTTAATCGTTTCCGGCCTTTTAATTTTTTTTCGGCGGTGGGTCGTCTTCGGTATACCCAGTGAAATCTGCTTCTGGTTGGGTTTCATCTAGATCAGGTACAGGATCATCCGATTCATCGACTTGGACTCGTGTTGGAGGATCTAATTAAACATTTTGTCCGTATAAATATAAGATATTCTTTTTAAAATTTACTTAGCCTTACTATACCCGCGCATTTGTTACAACTTTTGCCACACAAACTTTTATTTAATTTACTTACTTTTCATATGTCGCTCGATCATTCCCAGTTTTTTTTTGTTGTGTACCATTTTATTTTTAAAGACTCTCTCCAAACTCTTTCACTTCCATTCCACTTGACAAGAGCTGAAGTTAGTTGTTGCCTACTCGTTCATTTTCTCGGCAATTTGTTCCCAAAGCTTCCTTTTTGTTCTTAGCGAAACATTTTTTCCAAGCTTAGGTTACAATTCCCTGTATAGTGAAATAAGGAGCAGACAATCTCCATCCAGCCAAACGGCCTTTTTTTCAATTTATTTTATAATTATTTAATTAAAATAACTCAATTTTATTTTTTTTAAATCACGAGAAAAAAAATCAAAACAACATCCAAATCAAAACGTAAACAACACAAATGACAACTTTTGACATTTCTCACGAGTCTGTTCTAACCTGAACTGACTCAAAAGCAAGAACAGAAAATCCTGTTCTAAACTGTTCTAGGTTTGTCAATGAACAGGAAAGTAGAACAGCACAGAAAAATACCTCAATGAACAGCAAAAAGCTGTACTTTTCTGTCTAGAACAGAACAGCGTCAGTGAACACAGCTTTTATATCTTAGCTGTCGAGTGATACATTTTCAAATTGGTGTGTCATTTGAAATACTGAAGCCAACACAGGAAAAAAAATTGTCATATTAACAATCGTCGATAGTCAACCTGAAATTTGGCCAAATTGTCGCATTGATTTCGAAAATAGTCAATATGACAACCTTATTTCTAAAAATTAAGTACAGGATAGTCAATAGAACAGTTTTCGATTGTCAATATGACAAAAAAAGTAGTCAATAGAACAACTTCGGTAGTCAATATCACAGTTTGGTTGTCATATTGATACCCAAAATTGACTATCGAGGATTGTTATATTGACTACTCGGTAGTCAAATTAGATTTCGGTTTTCAACAAAAATTGCCATATTGACTACCTACCGCAGCTGTCTTATTGACTACCGCAGTTGTCTTATTGACTACCGCAGTTGTCTTATTGACTACCGCAGTTGTCATATTCACTACCGTGGTTGTCATATTTGTCAATGTGACAACCGGAGTTTCAAATTCCTTCAACCAAAGTTGTCATATTGACTATTACAATTGTCATATTGACTACCAAATTGTAAAAAAATTTCAGATCCCAAAATCGACAACCGAAACTCACGGTTATCGGCTAAAAATTAAGTACCAAATAGTCATATTGACTACAAAATAGTCAATAGGATGACTTTTTTCGTTCTGTGAAAGGGTCACCTAGATGTGCTTTATGGGTTTTTAGAAAAATTGATTTGTACTACTTCAAAAACGATGATGGCCAGAACGTTACAATCAATGGTGACAGGTATAAATACAACCACGATTATTGACCTTTTATTTCATAAATTGAAGAACTCTGAAGATTCCCGAAGATGTGGTTTCAACAATTGATTTATTCAGGGAGACGTTTGGTAAACGCATTGTTTTACGTTACGGACCCTTGAATTGGCTTCCAAAAACATTCAATTTAACTCCACTTGGCTATTTTCTGTAGGGATATGTGTAGTCGCTAGTGTACGCCGATGAGTCCGAAACTATTGACCACTTTTATTGCGGCAACAATTCACCGCGTTATTGTCGGTATACCGCCACAAATTTCTGATAGATTCTTCAAAAATGAATCCTTCAGGATAAAATACGTCCAAGCCAGCTATGGGCGGCCATATGCCAAAAATCATATTTAAAAAAGAGGCTGGGATGCGACCCACACTGTTAACTTCCCATCCCGTCTGCCGATTTGTCTTGCTTAAAAGGTTTTCTATATGTACTCGTATCAATTTTTACTAAATTTGCGTACTATTTTTTGTAGATTTTATTTTTCATGAAAAAAACGGACTGTTGGAATTTTATATAAAAATTACTGAATATCGAAAACAATATTCTCTGTGAAATAAAATAAGTTTGAAGCCAATATTTTTAATTTTTGAAAACAAATTTGAGTCAGAAGTAAAGTTTTAGTATTGTTTATTTTTAGAGTTTTATTTTGTGTAAAAAAAACCGTCAGTTCGATTTTTGTCAAAATTGTATCGAATATTGAAAACAATATTTTTTATAAGATAAAATTAGTTTGAAGTCTATATTTTAAATTTTTAAAAAGATATTTGAGTCGAAAATCAATTTTTACCATTTTTTATACATTTTATTTAGGTTTGTATTTTTTGTAAAAAAACTGTCAATTCGATTTGTCTCAAAATTTGTCCTAATATTGAAAACAATATTTCTTATAAGTAAAAATTAAATTGAAGCTATTATCTCAAATTTGCGAAGATATTTTAGTCGAAAATCATTTTTTATCAACATTTGTTAATTTTTTTTTTGTTTTTTTAAGTTTTTGTAAGAAAACTGTCAATTCGATCTTTTTCAAAATTTTACTGAATGTTAACAACAATATTATTTAAAAGATTAAAGTAAATCAAAGCAAATACCAAAAAGTTTTTAAAAGATATTTGAGTCGAAAATCAATTTTTATCAACTTTTATACATTTTTTTTTTAGGTTTTTATTTTTTGTAAAAAAAACTGTTAATTCGATTTTTCTCAAAATGTGTTCTAATGTTGAAAAGAATATTTCTTATAAGATAATATAAGTATGAAGCCTAAATATCAAGTTTTTGAAAAGATATTTGAATTGATATTTAATATTTACCAACTTTGAGTAATGTTTTTTTTAGAATTTTAGTTTTTATAAAAAAAACTGTCAATTCGATTTTTCTCAAAATGTTATCAGATGTCAAAAGCATTATTCTTCGTTGCACAAAGTTGTTTTGGAAATGAAATCATGTTTTAGTCGTTAAATTTTGGAGGTGACAATATTTTTTTTTTAAGTTTTTTTGATTTATAGAAAAACCCATTGAATAAATTTTTTTTCAAAAAATATTCTTCTTAGTTATCACGTTAAAATATATTATACAAAATTTAAGTCAAGTCTCTAGCGTTTTTGGTTCGTAAGATATTTAGGGTTAACCAAAATGTTCACCTTTTTTCAAACTGCTATGGTAAAAAAAAACCATCGACGCAATTTTCTTGAGAGCCCTTTCTGCATCTTTCTGCCTTATTATCTGTATACCAAATTTATTTGAAGTCAATACCTCTACTGGTTCTTGAGATATGGAGGACAAAAAAAACGTCGCGAACGTACGTACACACGCACGCACATACATCACTCTAAAAATCTATTATTTCGACTCTAGGGACCTTGAAACGTCGAGAAATTTCAAAATTTTCAATTTTACGAATCGGACCCATTAAAATAACTTCCTATAAGAAGTTAAAAATCTGTAATTCAGATTTTTCTCACAATTTTGTTGAAAAAGATGTTTAAAACGTTATTCTTTGTTACCCAAAATTGTTTTGAAGAAAAATTCATTTTTTTATTCGTACAATTTTCGAGGTGACAAATATTTGTTTCAGTTTTTTTTATTTATAAAAAAAAAAACCGTCAATTGGATTTTTTTTCATATTATATACTTATTTGGTATAACGTTACAATATATAATACAAAATTGATTTCAAGTCCTAAGCGTTTTTTCTTTGTGAAACCGCTATGGTAAAAAAACACCCACTCAATTTTCTCGAGATCCATTTCTGCATATTTCTGCATTATTACTTGTAAACGGTGATTTTTTAAGAGCTTGAGAACTTTTTAAAAAAAAAAAATCCATAAAATTTGCAAAATCTCATCGATTCTTTATTTGAAACGTTAGATTGGTCCATGACATTTACTTTTTGAAGATAATTTCATTTAAATGTTGACCACGGCTGCGTCTTAGGTGGTCCATTCGGAAAGTCCAATTTTGCTTTTTCGAGCATTTCGGCCGGAATAGCCTGAATTTCTTCGGAAATGTTGTCTTCCAAAGCTGGAATAGTTGCTGGCTTATTTGTGTAGACTTTAGACTTGACGTAGCCCCACAACAAATAGTCTAAAGGCGTCAAATCGCATGATCTTGCTGGCCAACTTACCGGTCCATTCCTTGGGATGAATTGTTCTCCGAAGTTTTCCCTCAAAATGGCCATAGAATCGCGAGCTGTGTGGCATGTAGCGCCATCTTGTTGAAACCACATGTCAACCAAGTTTAGTTCTTCCATTGTTGCGTCCAACAGCATCTTTGAAAAAATACGGTCCAATGATTCCACCAGCATACAAACCACACCAAACAGTGCATTTTTCGGGATGCATGGGCAGTTCTTGAACGGCTTCTGGTTGCTCTTCACTCCAAATGCGGCAATTTTGCTTATTTACGTAGCCATTCAACCAGAAATGAGCCTCATCGCTGAACAAAATTTGTCGATAAAAAAGCGGATTTTCTGCCAACGAACCAAACACTGATTTTGGTAATAAAATTCAATGATTTGCAAGCGTGGCTCGTTAGCAAGACTATTCATGATGAAATGTCAAAGCATACTGAGCATCTTTCTCTTTGACACCATGTCTGAAATCCCGCGTGATCTGTCAAATACTAATGCATGAAAATCCTAACCTCAAAAAAATCACCCGATATAACAAAATTTATTTGAAGTCGATATCTTTACTAGTTCTTGAGATATGGACGACAAAAAAAACGTCGCGAACGAACAGACGTACAGACTTACGGACGTACGAGCATACGTTCGCACAGGCACGCACGCACAGGCATCTTTCTTAAAATCTTTTATTTCGACTCTAGGGATCTTGAAACGTCGAGAAATTTCAAAATTTTTTATTTGACACATCCGACCCATTACAGTAACTTTCTATGGGAAGTTCAAAATGTATTTAAAAATCAAATTTATATTAATATCGTCGGCAGCTACTCGCAAAATAGGAACTGTGTTGGCATTCCGCGAGCTTATCTAGTAAAAGTTGAAAAACCGAAAATTTTTAGATTTACAAACAACAAAACAAGATTAAAATTTCGTTTTGTTTCTTTGGGAAAACATATTACTAAACATCCCTTATTGTAAATGTGATAATTGTGCGCAGTCAAATCTTTGGACAGTTCTATCCCATACGAAATTTGACAGTTCATTTACCAAAAGATAAACTCATCCAAATACTAATTTCAAATACTGTTAAAAAATGATGACAGTTAAAGCAAAATATTTAATCTCTTCTTGGATTCCTTAGTAAGTTTAAACCGAGATCTACATAGCCCTAATGCGTACGTAATGCCATAATAGCAGGTACCGTTAGTCAGAGTTAAAGTCTGAAAATTATTTATGTTTAACATCTTGAAACTATTGATGATGAATGGCAAAATATAAACAGAATGTTGTGTTTTTTCCAAAAGTGCTGCTGTCATTCGGTTGGAAAATGTTAGATGTTAGAACTTGACAATTCTTTTAAAATAAAAATAAATCTATTTTAGATATTTTAAAAACCCATTGAACCAAAAAAAATGGGTTGGGATGGTTGAAGTTGCAGTCATTGAGTCTGAATTTTTTTACAATTTGCAGACGTTGTTCGTTCTTATTTTTATCGCGGCAACAACATTGAGTTTACTGTCAACTTAAACAATGACAGTTCGATGATTAGTGTAGGGGTGTGTTCAAAAATTAAAATTCCCTATTGGAAAACCCGCAGGTTAAAACTTACAACACAATTTTTTTTTTTTTTATGTTTGGAACTCTATTCCGTTGCTCTTACTTCAAAAAAATTATATTAACCATTAATTTGTAAAGGAAAATGGAAAACACACATTTTTACTTTAACTACTCAGACACTTACGTACGCATATTTTTACATATTAACATAATGTAGGTACATTTATATCCAATATCCCGTTTAATTAAATACTCTATAGTTTTATTGGTAGAAACATCATAAACTTTTCGTATGCTCTTGATGACTTTTGGCCATTATAAGCTAAGCAGTGAATCCATAATTTAAGTTTTTTGATCTTTCTTTTTTGTTTAATTACTAGGTAAAGGTACTTTAATGCCGCCTTTTAAATGTTGCGTTATAGATTAAAGAATAAGCTAGAACAATACTTAAACCCCTATTAACTTTAACGATCAACGATCAAGCCTTCAGCTTCAACCGGTAAGTCACTGTTTTAGGCTGTTGCACAGCTGCAGCAGGTGCGATATCTAATTAAAATTCTTAAAAAAAAGCTTATAGCTTTTTGTATTTTTTGTGAGTGTGTCGTAGTTAATATTCAAAATTGAAGAATTAAAAATCTCAAAAATACCATCAAATCCACTTATCAATTCTTCACGGAATATTATGCGATTGTGAATTTCATTACTCGCGTCTTTGTCTGGAGGCTTCGATTCCGGATTCTTATCTAAAATGGGCAGTACGCACTTATCTTCCGTCTGATGACAACATTTGGCCATTTTCTTAAAATTACAAGGCTCCCGCTTACCAATTTCTTTTTTATCTTTTGTTTAAAAGGCCTATTAGAGAAGGCACCGTCAAAGCAGAATTAAATAATTAGCTTGTGCAATAAAAAGATGATACTCCTCACAAATGCTTAAAGGGGTCTAGACCTAAATTGGAAAAGTGATACCCACTATTACCAAGAAGTCGAATCGGAAGGGAATTGGGAGTTGAACAGCAGCAGTCATCGATGATGTTCGATGGAAATTCAGATCACAGACATTAACATTTGACACGAGAAGACCCTTAGAAGCTATCACAGCGGCTTCTTCAGATCTTCTTATACGAAGCAAATAGAAAATTATTTCAAAATTAGGCAAATGACGGAACTGTGGAGTCGCACTGTGCCGTGCCGTGCCGCCACCGTCACCGTACCACCACCGTGCTACAATATATTCAACAGAAATTTGTTACACTTTTGGAATTTGACTGACATAGCCATTAGGTTAGCTATGCTGCGAAGCTAATGTCACAGGGTAGGAGGATCAGCTTCAAGTAGCTGCGTTAACTAGGTCTTAACTAGATTAGATTAGGTTGAGAGATCATAGATCGTTATTTTTAATTACACACGCTCTTGGAAAACGCACGCGCATACGAGTATACCTTAAGGGCCAGGCTGCTGAAACGGTGCTTTTATTGTAATCGTCGAAGTTATTTACGGTATTGTATGATATGTAAGTCTATGGAAGTCTCGTGAAATAAGGTTTTATAATACTCAATGTTCAGAAGCAAAACCTCGACTAACTAGCTCATTTATGCGATAACAATATAGGCTGTCGAACAAATGATGATTTGGGAATCTACGAGAGTCTTGAGACTTAATTGAGTTATCAAATAATACTTTTGAGCTGCTGACACGGCGTTAGACAAAGGAATTTTGTAGAAATCTTATATCAAACGGTAGCGGGCATTTGTAAGTGTGGCTCTTTGTCGGCCGAATGGTAATGTGGATCTGCTAGTTTCAATATTTTTAATAGTTTATGTGAAACGACAGCTTATCACACCTTAAAGGTGGAACCAATATATACTGCGAGAATTCAGTGTCCGTAGGTGTATGAATTTTCTTTCTTTCACATTTTCAAAATGTAAAAAGGATTAAGATATGAAAATGAGCTGTCAAAAAACAATTTAGCTGTTGTGTAATTTTAAAGACGTCTAATGGTATTAGAAAAAAAAATAAATTAAAGGAAAAACACTTATTTTATTGATTGTGTTTCATTTAACCTTTCTACGGGAGCAATTCATTAACAAAATGGTAATCTTAATTGAATACTTGAAAGTGTATTTAAGGCCAATGATGATACTACCGTATTTTTAAGTTATTTAGTTTGCAGGTCTGCATAAAAGCGCTATGCTTAAAAAGTAGACGAGACGCATAGCTTTAATATTGCCTTATATGATATAAAATGCTGTTAGTTTAAAGGTGTTAATCCTTGATTGCTCTAAAAATTGCAAGAGTTAAAAAATAAATTAAAATCATTTTTGGGATGATCCGCAAACGGCTAAATGAGCCTCTCCTAACGTGATTCGTGTTATTAGCCTAATAATTTAAATTAGTTGTTCAATTAGTTTTAAAGCTTCATTATAAAAACAAAATATCTCGAAAACTCAATAAGAACTTTTTTTCTCTTTTTTGTCAATTGGACGGTTGCATTTATTTTTAAAGATGTATTATTAGACAAATGGCCGAAACAAATACGGTTGTAAAGCCTTATCCTATTCATGAAAAATTGCCACTATATTTCCCCGATAACTTCAACAATTATATCTTTAAGGTCTTAAAAATTTTGTGGAAGGTTGAGATGGACCTTTCCTTCATTAAGAAAGCACTTTTAATCACAAGTTGGGCACATTTGATCACTTTCCGAGACGGACAATCCTCATAAGGCATCCGGATAACATTATTCAAGATAATTGGTATTACAATATATAACCATAATTTTCTCTAAATTATTAATTGAGAGGCTTTGACGTTTCTCTCCAAAAACCATTTTTTAAGCGGAAAAGCTTCTTTCAACGTCGCATGAAGGAATTGGAGAAAATTTATATTTAATAATATTTTCATTTGTGAAGGGTTCAATTCCACAAAAAACTTCAGTATTGAGATTCAAAATATTATTTATTAACTTCCCACAGGAAGTTATTGTAATGGGTCCGATTTGTCAAATTGAAAATTTTGACATTTTTCGACGTTTCAAGGTCCCTAAAATCGATATAAAAGATTTTTAGAAAGATGTCTGTGCGTGTGTGTGTACGTACGTTCGCTCCAGAACCAGAAGAGATATCAATTTCAAATAAATTTTGTTATACAGATAATAAGGCAGAAGGATGCAGAAAGGGCTCTCAAGACAATTGCGTGGGTGGTTTTTTTTACCATAGCAGTTTGAAAAAAAGGTGAACATTTTGGTTAAACCTAAATATCGAACCAAAAACGCTAGAGACTTGAATTAAATTTTATATAATATATTTTAACGTGATATCAAAGAAGTATATAACGGTTTTTTCTATAAATCAAAATAACTGAAAAAAAATTGTCACCTTTAAAATTTTACGACTAAAATATGATTTCAACTTCAATACAATTTTGTGTAACGAAGAATAATGTTTTTGACATCCCATAAAATTTTGAGAAAAATCGAATTGACAGTTTTTTTATAAAAAATAAAAATCTAAAAAAACATTTCTCAAAATTGGTAAAAATTGAATATCGATTCAAATATCTTTTCAAAAACTTGAAATTAAGGTTGCAAACTTATTTTATCTTATAAGAAATATAATTTCCAACATTCTGAAAAATGTTGAAAAAAATCGAATTACAGTTTTTTTACAAAAAAAAAAAATTAATAAACGTTGGTAAAAATTGATTTTCGACTCAAATATCTTTTCAAAATTTTAAGACATTGGCTTTAATTTACGTTAATCTTTCAAAAAATATTGTTGTCAACATTTAGTAAAATTTTGAAAAAAAATTAACAAAAGTTGGTAAAAAATGATTTATAAGAAATATTGTTTTCAACATTCGGTAAAATTTTGAAAAATAATTAAATGAATGTGTTTTTTTATAAAAAATAAAACTCTAAAAAAAAAACAATACTAAAACTTGGTAAAAATTTACTTTCGACTCAAATAGCTTTTCAAAAATTAAAAATATTGGCTTCAAACTTATTTCATTTCACAGAAAATATTGTTTTCGATATTCAGTAATTTTTATATAAAAATCCAACAGTCCGTTTTTTTATAAAAAATTAAATCTACAGAAAATAGTGCGCAAATTTGGTAAAAATTGATAGGAGTACATATAGACAAACTTTTAAGCAAGACAAATAGACAGACGGGTCGCATCCCAGCCTCTTTTTTTTATGTTAACATTTAAAATTTACGGGAAACAAATATCACGATTAGGCACAAGACTCAAACAAGATGCGCATGGGCAACCGACGACCGACGCACACAGAGCGACCTTCCCTAAGGAAAGTTCACTGACAACATTTTTTATAATATGCAATTATTTAATATTGTTTGTTTTGAGTGCACATTTTTTGTATTTAAGAGCGAACATCATAAGAATCACTTCTGTTTCCTAAAAACAATTTCAAACACTCCCTTTTCTTCAATTACTTCACTATATTCTCAAAAGCCCATTTAAGACATTAAATTAAGTGCCTTAAGGTAAATAAACGTTATGCAATGAAATTAAATTACATCAATCTTGGTCATATCGCAGGGGTTAGGGACATCCAGCAAAATATATATATATATATCCATTTTTTTTTAAATTCGAAAACTACGTGTACTCCACCCATAGTTAAGTTATCCCCTTTTGTTAGGGATCTCGAGAGTAAGTTGTCGTTTAAGAAAACTTCATCACCATTTTTGTGCGGACCAAAGAGGTCTGGATAAGGTTTTGTTTGGGACCACTCCCAAAATAGTGCATGTATTTTACTCGTGGTTGCATCGTCGCGTTCGCATGGATAAGGTATATTATTTTATGTCATCTTTTTATGTCAGCATTTGCTCGAAGAGGCCGGTGTAGTTGTGTAAATATATAGCCTGGCCAGAAAGGTAACGCATCCGCCATCTAGAGGTGTGTCATTTATAATTTTGTTTTTAACTTAAAAGTGTAAGTAATAAGCAGGAGTTTTTTATTTTACGAGGACATAGCCCTCAAAAGTTTAAATCTAACCGGGTGCTTACGACTTCGATGCTTGATATACACGATCGCTTGAGATTGACACTCTGAGCGCAATTATATGAAGGTACATACATACATATATGTTTCAAGTTTTGAATGTGTTCAACATCAATAAAAACACGAATTTAGTCTTAAACTTATCCTATTGTTAAAAAATTAAACTATTCAGTCTCTTCATATCTTTTCTAGAGAGATGTGGGTTCTGTAATTCAATATGACAAGTTCAGTTTGGAATATTTTTTTCACTGGAATTCTTATTGGAGGGCGATAAACCGATCTGTCATTTCGACTTTTTCTAAATCAAAACAATTGAAAGCTGAACTAAAGTGAAAAAATTCAATATTTTGAAATCCAAAACTAAGAAAGAGGCTCTGATGCGACCCACACTGATAACTTCCCATCCCGTCTGTAGATTTGTCTTGCTTATAAGCTTGTAGATTCTCGCGTGGGTTAAAAAAGTTGTCAGTTGAATTATTCTTAAAAATTTTAAAATTATAAACAATATGTTTCTTATCAAGAAATAGCGATGCCTAGGTAGACAAAGTCCTCAAAGTTATAGCTGTCCATGGTGACGTTTTGTCCAAGACGTCGTCGTTCAGTGTCCTTTTTTGATGACAGCATATACTTGGTCTTGCCCTCATTGACCACTAAACCCATCTTCTTCGCTTCCGTCACAATGCTCAAAAACGCTCCACTGACGTCACACTTTGATCTTCCAATAATGTCAAAATCTTCTGCGTATCCGAATAATTGGATGGACCTTTGGAAGATTGTGCCTCTAGTGTTGACGGTTGAGTTTTGCACAATTCTTTCCAGAACGATATTGAAGAAGTCGCATGACAATGCATCGCCTTGTCAAAACCTTTTTTGACATCAAATATATCGGTACGATCTTTTCCGACCTTGACAGAGCAACGTGCATTCACCATCGTCATTCTGCACAAACGGATAAGTTTCACAGGGATGCCAAAACTAGACATTGCTCTGTAGAGCTCTCCCCTATAGATGCTGTTATACGCGGCTTTTAAATCGATAAAGAGATGGTGGGTATGGATTTGAAGTTCCTGGGTTTTTTCCAAGATTTGCCGTAATGTGAATATTTGGTCGATAGTCAACTTTCCTGATCTGAAGCCACACTGATAAGGACCAATGTTAAGGAGACTGATGCCACTGTAGTTGTCAAGATTGGGTAGGCGGTATTGTAGATCTGCGTTTCCGAGGTTGAGTGGTTCTATCTCCCTTACAGCGGAATTCGGTTCGTCATCGCCGTTATATAATTTGGAGAAGTGTTCTTTCCATATTCTCAGCATTGACTGTAGTTCTACTACGATTTTCCCTTGATCGTTTTTACAAGCTTCGGTTCGTGGCTGGTAAACTTGGGAGTTTTTTTTTACTTTTTTAGTAAAATTAACGAACCTCATTCCTGTTGTGAAATCCCTCTATCTCCTCGATCGTGCGCTTCTCATGCTCTCTTTTTTTATATCTAAAAAGTACGTGTTCCTCTCTCCTCTTTTGTTAGTAGAGCTCGCGAGCAGCTCTAGTCCTTTTGTGCAGCGCCGTTTTGTATGCCTGCTGTTTCACTTGCCGGCATTCGTCGTCAAACCAGGGGTTTCGCTATGGTGGCCGTGTGAAACCTAGCACTTCAGAGGCGGCATCTCTGATGGCTGCATGCAATGTTGCCACTGGTTTTCAATGCTTAATGCAGGCAGCATAGCACTCCTTAAGAGGTTTTTGGAGACTCGATCGGAAAAGAACATGGCAGTCTCTTGCGATTGTAGCCGTCTAACGTCGAATCGGGATATTCGTAGACGTACCGTGGCAACAACGAGGTAGTGGTCCGATTCAACGTTGGCCTCTCGGAATGTTCGGATATCCTGTATACTGGAGACGTGTCGTGGTCAATCTGGTTGACGGTTGATTGAAAATCGACCAGCCTGAATCCGTTGTCGGAGGTGGTGTCATGCAGATTGTATCTCTCGATTATGCCACCAAAGATGTCTTCTTTTCCTAGCTTGGCATTCAAAACTCCGAAGACAATTTTAATGTCATAGCCAAGGCACTGCTCATGTGTCTTGTCCAAGAGCTCGAAGAATATGTCTTTGGTGTCTTCATCTTTCTCCTCTTTTTGGGCATTAGCTTTGGAATTTAGCCTTGATGCGGATTGTCGTGATGCGCTCGCTCACACTATTGAAACTCAAATTTTTTTTGCCTGAGTCTAGTTCCAACAACAAATCCACATCCAAATAGACTGCTGCTTTTGTTCTCAGTAGCAGTCGCCGTTGTATATATCGCAGTCTTTTAGTTTGCGTTTGCCCGGTCCATCCCATCGCACTTCTTGGATGGCGGTAATATCTGCCGTGCAGCAGTTTAGGGCTTCCGCTAATTGTTCGACTGCACGTGGTCTGTTAAGGGACCTAAAATTCTACGTACAGATCTGAAGTTCGTTGTCCTTCTTTCGTTTGCGTGGGTTGTCAACAGTGAATCCATCCGTATCCGAGGCTTGTTGGTGCTTCGCAACTAAAGGTATTTTTTACGTGGCCAGGAAGTCACCCCGACGGCACAACCCCCAACCTGGAGGGCCGGATCCTTAGTGTAACTCGAAGGAAGGGAAGCCGGATAAACCGCTCCTTACAGACCTGGGCTCCGAATATGTCGAAGAAGCCCTATAAGGTGTTCACTAAGTAGTTCAACCTTATTGGAACTGTAGACGCCACCGTTGATTCCATCTCGAGAGTTCATCCGCTGCCGCCTGGATAAGGAGAGGTGCCTTAGTGGAAACACCTCTCCCCCCTCTCTCGTTTGCTGCCCCCAACAACTTTCCACTGGGGTTGAAACCCAATCTCCAGTTGAGGTACTAGGCACCCGATGTTCACCACGGGGAGGTAAGAGTAGGAGTTGATAGACAGAGGTGGGTTTTGAGACAAAACCTGTGTACGCTTGTGACCTCTCGAATGCACATGTCTACTATTTGGACATCCTATAGGTATCTTAGGGGATGCAAAAATTTGCCTCTACCTACACCGCCCAACTTACTCTACGCGGAATTATCAACACAAAAACAAAAAGCACTCCAGACACATAAACCCAAGGAATTACAATAAAAAAAATCAAAACAAATTATTTAAAAATAAAGTGAATATTATTATATTAATGTTATTAAGTTTAATTTAACTTTTAAATCTATGTATAAATAGATATATATATTTATATAAAGGCATACGGTGCCTTATATAGTATTCTCCTTCGGGTTTGGATAAGTATTTAAATTTGTTGGGAGATTTATATACTAGTATTTCCAGCCTCGCGACACCTTTTGATATTGAATGGATCTTCGTGAAGTATGATACTTCTGAGTGCTCACTACAAAGTTATAGGTACTTTCACCACTCATTCTATAATAATATTTCAAAAAATAAAACTCACCCTTATTCCTTTTATTTTAGATTTCTTTTTCTTTAATACTAGTCTTTCATTTATTTCCTGTTTGTCTTCCTTCATAGTTCCACCTTTTTCTTTTTTGTATATCCTATCACCAAACTACACGAACATTTATTATATTATGAACATTATTTATTCTAAACGCTTTACACTTCACTTACACTATTTAGGTGTTTTCTTCGCGGTTGCCGCACTAAAAATGATTCGGCTAGAGGTCTTTTAGCGGTTCAGCTATAATCTTACCGCTTAATTTCATTGCCTACCGCAAGGTTTAACAAAGTATTGTTTTCAAATTTGATTATATCTGAACTCTTGCTTATAAGCTCTATTGTTCTCCGATATAATCCTAAAAGTTTTTTTTTCCCACCAGCCTACTTTTCCATTCTAACCTTTCCTTGTCTTTCCCATTTCGCCGAAACTTTTACTTAAATAATGTGTTTTTATCTATGCTGTTGTCCTTATCAAAATCCGCGAAATATATCGGTCGCGCTGCTTAACCTCGTCATCCTTTTCTACTTTATCTACTTTTCTTTTTCTTATTTAAGTTCCCTTACTCTTTCTAACTTACTCTTAGTACGTCTGTAGTCTGTTCCGTCATTAAATCAAAGCTACCCATGAAGATGAATAAAAGGAAAGTTTGTCAGATGGTTTGTACACCAAAGTTTGTAATTATGGGAAAAATCCAAAAAGTTCGCCAAAAGGCTTTAGGTATTCAAATTAAGTGAAACAACTAGCCCTCTCAATTAAATTAACTTCCTCAATAACATATAGTTTGATAAGAGATAACTTAGGATTGCCATCAGAAAAACCGCTTTATTTGTTTAATTGTCATTGGCCGAATGAACCAGGCAATATTGATTTTAACAAAAAGAGCCTAGAACTTAAAGTGAGTTAGTATACTAGTGACTTGTGAAAAACACAGAACCGATTTCCCTGCTAACAACGTCTTAGTTATTATGGCCCAGGGTATTGCAAAAAGGTTGACGCACCCAATTGCATATTATTTTGAAAGATCCACTTGTCCATCAGTTATGCTAAAAATACTTTTGTTTAAATGCATATAAAACGCCTTTCAGAAAATTGAATTTGTGTGAATTCATCTGGTTTCAGACCAAGAAGCAAATTTTCGTCCATTTCACCGCGAGCTTGGTGTTACTAGGAACAAACCGTATTCCGAAGTTGAACAAGAAGTAAAGAAAACCAAAACATTAGTTGATTCTACGATGTCCACCATTTGGTTGAATGTGCAAAAAATGGCTTTTAAAAAAATGATATATCCTTCCACGCTTCAGGCACATCGTCAACAGCCTCTTGAATTGATATTGTTACATTTTTAGCCATACTTTAGGTTCAGCACTTAGTGCTTTATGTAGTTCAGGAGTAAGCTGTGATAATATGAAATGGATTAGTTTTTTGACTTATTTGGTATTTTCAATTCTTCCACTCGTTCTTTCGGAAACAAATATCAATCAAAATTTTTGTTGTAGAGAAGACCAATTTAGATTTCTGCAGGACGCCAATAAATTATTAAAATCTCTAAAATGTATGGTTCTGATGGCAAAAACCTTACAAGCGAATTTTTGTTTGTTAGGGGATGGCTGCTTAACATCACATCCCTCATTTCTATGTGGTACTTGCTAGGCATTTAAATCAGGACTGTTAAGACTATTTTTTCGGCAATGATAGGAGCTCAGGGGGAAACAATAGGAGGATAACAGCATTTAGTTTTATAAGTATATTCGAGTTATGGGGACTAAAGAATTTAAAAGTAGTTTGGTATACAAATTTTTCAGTTAGACGGTTTATTCCACCAACATTCTAATAAGCAGACTTATATATCTTACTCAAAAGATGCTGATAAATAATTTGCAGTCAATTTGACTGAGGGCATAGGTTCGGAAAATAACTTAAAGGAAAAGGGTTTTGAGTATGTTTGTGGTTGCGAAATCCCATTGTTAATTTTTAATAATTCGGATTCCACAGTGAACTTAGTTTTTACAAGCTTCAAGCAGTTAGATTACTGCAACCTTCTAGCATCACCACTTCGTTCAATTCGTTCGCGATCTAGAAAATCAGTTTTGCAATATATTTGGCAATTGCATACGAGAACGAAGTTCTTCAAGCACTACTTGATGGCTTAAATCCAAAGTATAGTTTCGTATAGAATTCTCTATGAGCTGAAATTTTGGAAAAGTGATTTAAGTAAGCCAAATTTTAGAATTTTGTGTAGTTATGACTTGAAGGAAAAAAGTATACCTTGGCAAAAGAAAAAATTGAACACAAAAAACGAAATGACTACGAAAAAAATCAGCTACTTTCTAAGCTTCTAAGCTGTTCTAAAAAAGACAGAGAGAAAGCACTGAAGTGCAAAAAAAGTCAATACAATAATTCTCAAGTGATAATAATGACTGAATTTAATTTTTTTTTTTAATTTTATTTTTAAGTTTTTTTTTTGTTTTGAGTGTCCTGAATTACCTGTTTGTATTTATTTTTATCTTTTTCTTTCCTAGTCTTAATAAATATATAAAAAAGGTTTATTTTAATTATTTATTTTACTAATTTTGAAAATTGTTCTTGATTTGCTCTCGAATTCTTTAAGCAATATTTGAGTTCAAATGGTAGACATGTGCATTCAAGAGGGCACAAGCGTCCACTGGTTTTTCTAAAAAAACCACCTCTGTTTGTCAACTCCTACTCTCACCTCCCCGCGGTGAACATCGGGTGCCTAGTACCTCAACTGAAGATTGGGTTCTAACCCCAGTGGAAAGTTGTTGGGGGCAGCAAACGAGGGGGGGGAGGTGTTTCCACTTAGGTTCCTCTCCTTATCCAGACGGAAGCGGAGGAATTCTCGAGATGCAATCAACGCAACGGTGGCATCTACAGTTCCAGTAAGGTTGAACTACTTAGTGAACACCTTATAGGGCTTCTTCGACATATTCAGAGCCCAGGCCTATAAGGAGCTGTTCTATCCGGCTCCTCGTCCTTGGAGTTATACTAACGATCTGGCCCTCCAGGTTGGGGGTTGTGCCATCGGGGTGACTTCCTGGCCACGTAAAAGCTTTCATAGTTGCGAAGCACCAACAAGCCTCGGATACGGACGGATTCACCCACGCAAACAAAATAAGGACAACAAACTTCGGATCTGTACGTAGAATGTTAGGTCGCTTAACTGCTACAAGATCAAAAGATCCTTGAAATGATACCGTTACGTTCTACAACATCGAATTACATGTAAATATATTACTCCCAATACCTAAATGAGTCGAATGATATTTTAATTTATATAGCTCAGGAGCTACCTCCGAGAATATCAAAGGGACATTATGCAGTGCCTTCTTCTTCAATGATTTATTGATAGCTTTCGTTTGTTAAGGGATGGCTGATCAAAATCCCATCCTTCATATCTGTGTTGGATCAGCTAAAATCTCATAATTTCAAGCCACACTTAATAGGAGGTATTTAAATCAGGGGAAATTATAGAAGAATTTGCTACATTTAGTTTTATAAGTATATTTCAGAAATGGCGAGGAGTTAGATTTTGTTTAATTAGATTTCTTCAATCAAAGTTTCACTTAGCAGACTTATATATCTCACTCAAAAGCTATTGATATATCGTCTGTAGTCAATTCAGCTGAGGGCATAAATGCAGATATTTCTTAAGGGAAAATAGTTTTGTGTATGTTTATGGCTGGCTGTACCACAAATGCTATAAAAAGAGAACTTGCAAAATCCCACTGCAAATTTTGAATAGTTCGGATAAATAAACTAAGTTTATTGCAACTTTCTGGCTAAACCAGAAATCTTAACTTAATGAGTTCACGATCTTTAGAAGATCAGTTTTGCAAAATATTTTGCACAATTGCACACGAGAACGAACTTCTTCGCTACTTTATAGCTTAAATGCAAAATATATTTTCGTTTGCCGTAGTAATTTACCGCAGAACTTTTATTTTATATAAAAGTTACAACTCTCTTTGAGCTAAAATTCTGGAATAAGAATTTAAGTTAGTCAAATTTTAGGAATAAAATAGTTTTGTTTTAACGATACAAAACATCATTGCGTTTTCGAAGCATTAAATTCCAGACGATTTTTTATTCCCCATTGTACAATGCTGTGTAGGTCGGAATTTAATGAGCTAATCATATTTTTTCCGTTGCAGTTCCTAATCCGAAGAGGAGGGTTGTGAGTCTGGAAAAGAATATAAAAAGCTAAGAGTGCTATTGTTAGCGAAACAATCTATTGGATTAGAAGTAGCAGACAGGAGATCATTTATAAATATGAGGAAAAGGATCGGAGACAAAACGGAGCCCTGAGGCACACCAGCATTTATTTTATGAGTTTGAGACTTGAATCCGTCCAAAACAACTTGTATTGAACGCTTCGAAAGAAAATTTATAATCTAACGAAGAAGAGATTCGTAGATACCGAAAGCACACATTTTCGATAAGAGACCAAGATGCCAGACTTTATCAAATGCCTTTGAACTATCAAGTGCAATAATCTTACTTTCTCCAAAACGATGTAAGGATTTGTTCCACTGTTCAGTGAAAGGAACCATGAGATCACCAGTATACCTATTTCTACGAAAGCCGTATTGCCGGTCATTAAGAAGCTTTCGTTCCTCAAGATATTTTTAGGCTAATAATTAATCAGCGTTTCTATGACCTCAGAAAGAAGGGACGTTAGTGCTATCGGTCTGTAATTTTTGGGAGAAGAAGATTCGCCTTTTTTTGGGATTGGCTGAACAAATGTAGTTTTCCAACTACTCGGAACGAGTCCAGAAGAATAGGATGGATGGAAGCTTACGCAATGGTTTTGCTAGTATGGAAGAACACCTCTTCAGACTAATAGCGGGGAAACTAACTGGGCCAGCGGATTTATGAATGTTGGGATCTTTAAGAACTTTCGCCACAGTTCGAGTACGAAAGAAGATTGGTCCCATAAAATCATTTACGCGTTCAAGAGCTGGGGAAGTCATAACACTATCTGGTAAGGTGGAATTTTCGACTAACTGCCTTGCAAATAAGTTGGCTTTATCAATAAAGCTAACTAAAAGAGTGTCATTGACAACAAGCGTAGGAACCAGGGAAGAGGAAGAGGAAGAATTCGTCATGATTTTTACAAACGACCCTAAATGTGTACTGCCTTTGGGACATTGCAGTATTTTTCGCCGTAATTTTTGGTCATGTATTTGGTCCTTCGAATATAGGCGTTGCAGTAAACTTATTCCGGTTTTCCTCAGTTAGGTTGGCCTTAAAACACCGGAAGCTCACCTCTTTCTCCTTGATAACCTCTTTGAAGCTCGAATCGAACCATGATTTAACCTTGGGTTTAATACTTTTAACCCTATTCGTGATAAACGTTTCCATTCCCAGATGAATCATACTAAAAATCATATCTGCACTGGAGTCTACGTCGCTACCGAGAAAGCATAGCGACCAGTTAAGGATCCTGAAGAAATTATTGAGACCGTTCCAGTTGGCTTTCTCGTACTGTCAAACGGTTCCCTTTGGAGCTCTTTCTTTAACTGGACGGGAAATTAGCAGATATGACACTGTGGTCCTATGTGCCCATATTCGTCAATACACTGATTGTGTACTTATCAGGATCAGAAGTTAGAAACAAGTCAAGTGTATTTTCTGCTCGGCCGTTAACGTCTGATACACGAGTAGGCTCATTGACAAGCTGAGTAAGATGGTTAAACTCAGCAAAAATCTCAGCACACATTCCTTCGTGCGTTGTCTGGCCCGAATGGTGAAACCACGAAGAATTGTGAACAATGAAATCGCCCGCAATAACGATTTCAGTGTGAGGATACAGGTAGACAATTCTTAGTATGGAGGCAGACAGAGCATCAAATTCCTGAGAAGTTGAAACTCTGTTCAGGTTTGGGCTCCGATAAAGAAAACAATAGTGAATGATGTGCTTATTCACAAGAAGGTGTCTTCAAGAATTTGTAAAGCTAAAAAAGAGAGATAAATAACTTTAGAAAAACCAATCACTACAAGGGAGCCGGTAGGTATACAAAGTGCCCAGAAAGAGACTTGTCAAAATAATTAATATAAGGAGTTTAAAAACGTGCAAGTATTTACTTTGTTTCGATTTTCATCAACAGTTACATCAGTCGTATTGTCCTTTATGTGTTTAAATATGTTATGATGTCGGGCCAACATAAATATAAAAAAAGGTGGTTATCAATGTATCTGTTTCTACCAGGTCTTAATGCGACCTCAAACTAAATCACATTTAAAATGAAGTAAGATACTTCTAAGTTAGAGTTGCTGTTTAAATTTTGTGTATTTAATGCAATTTGAGATGGTTGAATAAAACTACTAAAAGAATAAAAACATTTTATAACATTTATATTGAAAAACAACAAAGTGGAATTATATTCGTTTAAAAAGAAGAATTTTAGCTTGTTATCGTGCAAATATTGGACTAAGCTCTCAAATGTTAATTCCTCACTCTTCTAACTTGACCACAGGTCTCGCTATTTTAAAAATTGCAGACTAACAACATAAAAAACTACAAATTTATTTGTATCTAAAGTCATTCCATATTTTCTCATTACATTCATAGCGATTTTACTGAATTAATGAACTAAACTAACTTCATTTCTAAAAAAATAAGCAATAAATTTACAATTTGAAGTGAATCCAAAAGCTCAAATTAGTAATCTTTAATGTCTTAAAACATCAAATAGTATATGGAAACAAAATTTAAAAATAATTATACAACTGTCAAAAAGAAAATCATTCCAGGATAGGATACTTTTAGATAAATGGTAGTCAATCTTGTTTTTCGTTCATAGTTTAGTTATCTCTTCAAGAAAAGGTTGAGTGTTTATATTTACACATTTTTATGTCTTCAATTCAAACCCAACTCAAAATCAAAATCCATAAATACCCATACCTACCATATTAGGCTTATGGATTCTTTGATAATATGCGGCTACAAGGTGTTAAAATGTTATCATAACAATAATCATCTCTGTAATAAAATACACAGCTCTGAAAATGATTGTTTTAAATGTTATTAACTTAAGTCGCGTGTCTTTGGGTGTGGCTCTGAAGTTTTAAATATAAAACAAAAATGCATTCTGATCATGATAGTAAATAGAAGACAAATGCTTATTTAAATTATTAATGCTCAACCACAATAATGGAAACAGTGATAATGAGGTACATATATTTTATGGACTTCTTATTATTTAAAACGAAAAAACAAGGAATCTGTTATCTATGAAACATAATGCGCTATTTGTCATTACCACCCATTTAATAAAAAAGGGTTAAACATAAATGTTATCTTAAAACTTATAAATGTATAACAAAGTGTTTTTATAATAAGCTCGTTTAGACTTCCATCAGCTATAAACAATATTGTATATTATTTGATGCCGCACCTTATTCCTTCTGACAAATTGACCATTTCTTCGAGAGAATGTTGTTTTCATTTCATGAATTACTTAAGAACCAAAAAATATTAATTTTCTACTCTTAGTCCTTCCTGAGAGATAAGCTGATCTTTATGGAACTTCCCAGTTGGCGAATATGACTCAAAATTGCACACAAAATCCGCTTGTGTTCAAAAATTGGTAAAAGATACAGTGGCCAATGAACCGCTGGAGCCCATACCTAAAAGCTGATATTCATCTCTATCCTAAGTAATTCTATACACAGCACTAAGAGTCTGGTAAAAAAAATGTATTGATTTGTTTGGTCTTATCGCTATGAGGATATGGAGCTTTCTCATTCTGACCATCACCAAAAAAACTTTCAAAAAGAATCCCTAAAAACCCAGACTTCCACGAAAATAAAAACATTTTAACTGGAGCTCAGAAATAATACTCATCCAAATATTAAAATCGTTGTCTTCAAATTAGTCTTTTGAGCCCCTCACTGTAACAACTGGATGACTTTCAGATCAATATCCTTAGGGTTTAAGAGTAAATTTACTTACGAGCAACACGGATTGAGATGTTGACGATAGATATTCATCATCGGCTCAAAATCTAGGATCAAAATCTAGGATCTGGTCCTGGTTTCATTCAACAAGTCACTCCATTTATTTCAATCGCGAGATATTCGGCCCTATCGAGGTAACCCCGTCGGAGCGGAATTCTCTCTGATTTCCTATACGAATCGGAGACATTTTTCTTCAAGGTAGTTGTCCAATCAGTTGATCGGACATTCTCACCGACAAAATTCAACGCATGTAATTTGCATGCGATGCTATGCGATGAAGTACTTGTTTGGTTTTATTCTTGACAGAAGTCATGTATTACACGGCGCGTGAGTTAAACGCGCAACTCTTGGCTATTTTCTTTTGAACATTCATTCCGTGACGCGAGTGTTATTACACAAAGCTTTTTTCTCATTTCAGTATTGCGCGTTAATTTGACAGTTCTTTTCATTTTATTTTCTTCGCCCATTGTTAGATTAACATAAAATTATTTTAATAGCAAAAATGGAAGCCAAAGATGAAACAAATTTTCTAGACACGGCGGTAACTATTCTTAATTGTATGATTACCGATAGCAGTTCCGACGAAGAAATAATGTTGGGGATTGTAGATATTTGTGAAGATGCTTTCGATATATTAAAAAAAAAGAAATAAAGAAATTGGATAAAACAGTGGAGAAAACAAAGACCTGTCCAGGGATCATTCAGTTTTTTAACATCTGAACTTAAAGTAAATGACAGCGAATCCTTTTTTAATTATCTCAGGATGAACGAAAAAACATTTGACCTGCTTTTATTACTAATTGAAAATGACATCAAAAAAGAAAATACAATGATGAGAGATGCTATATCACCGCCTGAAAAATTGGCAGCTACTTTGAGATTCTTAGCTACAGGTGAATCTTTCAAGAGCATAAATTATCAAACCAGACTATCGCAACCATTTCTTTCTAAAGCCATCCCAGAAGTTTGCGCAGCGATTTGGAAAAACTTAAAAGGCTCATATTTAAAGGTAAGTTCTTTTTATTACTCTAGATAACTTAGTAGATACTTAGGTACAAAGTTTAAAAAAATTGCAAATTACTTAAATAAAATCTTCATCCTCAAATATCCCTGCCATTGACTGCTGAAGCAAGTCTGGATCTGGAGTGAAACAACTCTTAGCCGTATCTGAGTTTGAAAATGGAGGTCTTATTTGTTCCACACTTAAAATTTTAACCCTCGAACTGTTTGATGTGGAGGGAAATGATTCCAAAGATCGATCTGGTGTGAAAAAACTTTCAGATGGAGGCCTTGCGTTATCTCTAAGGGATAAATCTTGCTCGACGCATTCGCGGAGAACGTGTTGTATGGTCCAAATTGCCTTTCTTTTGGATATTTTCCATTTCGAAAGTAACTTGTTTCCCCAGGCAAGAATACGACGATTTATTTGCAATTTTTTTTGATGAAGCTCGGCCACAATGTTTATTTTGTTGCCAATGTTTGGTGTATTTAATCTTCTCTGAAACGAAAAAAAAGTGTTATTATTAATATTACTATTATTGTTGTTGTTAAAAATGATGATTTTTTTAGTTTCCAGAATCGAGATCGGAATGGGAACAAATCGCTGAAGACTTTGCGATACGTTGGCAATTTCCAAATTGCCTTGGTGCTCTCGACGGCAAACATGTTGCTTTCAGAAGCCTAAGAAAAGATGGTGCGTATTACCACAATTATAAAGGCACTAACAGCATAATTTTATTAGCTTTGGCAGACGCAAACTGCAGGTTAATTTACGTGGACATAGGAAGCAATGGACGAACTAATGACGCTGGAGTTTTGCTACAAAGCTCTTTGAAAAACGTAGTGGATGATGCACCTAATAAGTTTCCACACGATAGGATTGTGGGAGATGGAAGAGTACTTCCATTTGTGATTGTTGGGGATGATGCCTTTCCTCTTCAAAAACACATAATGAAACCATATCCATTCAGAACGCAAAGCAAAACAAAAAGGATTTTCAACGTACGATTAAGCAGAGCAAGGCATGTGGTTGAGCATACCTTCGGAATAATAACGAACAGATTTAAAATACTTCAGTCGACTATGAACCTTCGTGTTGAACAAGTTCAAGTTGTCACAAAAGCTTGTTGCGTCCTGCACAATTTCTTAATGAAACACAACTCTAATGAAACTAATTCACTGTTAGCCTCTTTTCCAACAACGAGCACAAACATAAAAACTCAAAAAGTTGAAAATCCCCGTAAAGGGGCAGCAGAGGCAATACGATGTAGTTTTGCTGAATATTTTTGTAACGAAGGACAAGTAGAATGGCAAAATAAACAGATTTTAATAAAATTATGTGCTTACTTTTTTTTTGCTTGTATAATTATTTTCAAAATCCGAATCTTGAGTGCTGGAGTGGTAGGAGGGACTGGGTACTGGGTTTTGCTCGCTGTTCTAAAAAAAACAAATTATAAACATAAATTGATGTTTTAATTAATTAACTCACCTCTTCAATATTCGATTCCGATGTTCGGGTTTTGCAGTAAGTTTTTAAGAAAACTAATTGGTCATAACACCAGAGTTTAGGCTCATGTAAATCATCGGCACCAGCCCCACTCTTCTTCGACTTTTCCGTTTCAAGGAACTCCTTAGAAAATTGACTACGCAATGTATGGATTTTTCTTTTTATTGCATCCATTGTTATATTCGGATCAAAAGGCTTCAGTGCATTTAACAAACTTTGAAATGCGTCTGCCTTTTTGACCCTATTTATTATATATTCCGGATGACAAGGATTATAGAGAATGGGGTGCATTTCGTAATTCAAAATGAGCTCGGACGTTAATTCCTTGCTCCATTTGAATTCATCAGCCATTTTTATTTGTGTTCTTCATTCATCAACATTCAAAATGAAATAAAGCAAATCCAAAAAAGAGAGTAATAGTAGAAAGAGAAACGTCAAAAACACGCAAGGAAATTTCTACCCGTGCGTGTTCAGATAGATTTATTTCTGTTTCATCTTTTCGTTCTTTCTTTCTCTTTTGCACTTCATTCACGCGAGACTAAACACGCGCTGTGTAATACCGGACATACAAACACAATTTTCGAAGTCCTTCGACAAGTTCTTGTTGCGGAAAGTCTGCTATTACACGATGAATCTAAATGCATATGACACTTCGAACAACATAAGTGCAAAAGAGAAAAAAAATCGAAAACATGAGACGCAAGAAAATCGACCTGTGTCGCACGGGTAAAATTTTCCTCGCGACAATTTGACGTTTCTCTGTTCTCTTATTCGTATTTTTGCTATTCTCTTTCATATGGTTTCGTTGTTCGAGAAGGAAACTTCGACGGACAGTTCATTTTGTAGGAATCTATGTCTTTGTTTTTTGATTATAGTGCACAGCATAGAGGAAATATATTATCTAGAGGCCCGACCGGTACCCGTCCTACCTGAAACACCCTCAAATTTTGTTCGAGGTGAAATCTCTCATATTCGAGGTAAACTCTCTCAAATTCTCTATCGGTGAATACATGTGAGTGGAGAAAAAAAAGCAAAATGGGGGATTGGGCTAAAAAGAAACTTATGGAATTTTTGTGACCTGTCAAAAATGACAATCAATTTTGCAAAACAAAACAATGGGTTTCGGATTTTTCGAGTAAGTTTTTGTTAATTGTTTTGATTTTAAATATAATTTGATATTTTTCAGACCAAAATTCTTTATAATGAAGGGGGTATATACAAGTTCACTTCATTGAATAAAAAGTAAGTCAAATTGCAGTGAAGGAGGTGCAACAATAAACGGCCACGTTCACATTACAGTTCTAAGGTGCGCTTATACTTTCGCGCGAATTTTTCTGTTTTTAGCGAAATTTTTCATAAAAACCATAGAATTTATCTGCCAAAAGCATTCAAATACTATTTTTAGCACAGTTTTTACTAAAAAGAAATTGTATAATTCATTTTTCTAAAAATATTGCATTCATTTTTCAATTTTTGAATTCAACGGATTTCTTTTTTAAACGGCTGAGTACACCTCATATTGTTTTCCCCCTAATTGTGCAAACTTCACCAAAAGCCCAGAACAACTACATAAAATCTGGATTTTCCCATAAGAAATGCACGGGAGAACTAACACATGCTTATGCCAACGGGCAAAATTCTCTCAATTTAGTTTGTAGGCCGAAAGAGAGCAAACCCATTAAGTCGGGACTCTAGATAATATATTTCCTCTATGGTGCACAGTCAGAAATAAATTTTTGAAAATGGAAAAGAATTTTATTTGGACAAAAGATTTAACTCTCCAACTTTTGTGTTTATATGAGACCAACGAAAACTTGTATGTTGTGAAACACCCAGATTATATAAATAGAATAAAGAGGGCCGATTCATTCCAAATGATTGTGGATTCCCTCAAGTGTACGGCGCCTAATATAACTATTGAAACGGTTAAAAGGAACATACATTCTCTTAGAAACCAATTCACGAGGGATCTACGTGAAGTTGAGAGGTCCAAGAAAAGTGGAGCTGGTGCGGAGGATATTTTTGAGCCCAAGTTGTAGTGTTACAATGAAATGTTGTTTTTAAGAATTCACTGTAAAACAAGGGATTCTACTTCAAGCTACGAAGAAAAGGCAAGTCGTATATTTATGTAGGTACATATTTCTTTATTTTTGTAATCTTTTTTTTTTTTGTTAAATAGATAGAACAACCAAATGAAGAAGCAATATATGAAGGTTTAATTGAGGAAGATGAAATCATTACACCCAAAAGAAAGGTATGTATGCGTCATTTTTTATTCAGTAAGTTGCCAGTCTACTTTACCTTCATTTACAAAATAGTCTGTAAAAGCCTGGCGTATTCGCTCCGCAGCACCTTTATTAGGATTGTCAACTTTTTGTACCGGCAGGAGTTATTGTTTTTAAAGGCGGTGGATCAAAACGGTTATTGTGGTGCAGTAGAAAGTTGTGTAGAACACAACTAGCTTTGGTAACTATCTCTACATTTTCAACACGAAGATCAATCGTTGTTTTTCTTTCGCTTGCTAACTTGGAAAATAGAAGTGTTAACGGCTAGTGAATTTTAACCAACAATTTTTTTTTTAAATTTAAAATATATCGATTTTAATCGATTGGAACTTAGTAAAGATAAAGAGTGAATTTCATCCGCTAAATTGGACAGGAAATCTGGACAAATTCTAGAAACTTTTTTGGCGATATTAATATATATATAGATATATATAGAAGCAGAGGTTCAGGTCAAGATCCAAAGATCAGGAATTTTAGTAGCAGAAGCCTGAGCCTCTGCGGAGTTTTTTGTTGCCTCCTTCGGATTTTTAAATTCATGACTTTGAGGAAGGACACTCAACACAGTGGAAGTATTCCTTTGTCCGGAACAAAGAAAATAAGTTCATAGACCCATTAAGTAGTTTCCAAGAGGGTACTTTATATCTACAAGTAAAAGATATACATAGACATCCCTCAAAGAGAGAAAACTAAGGGATTTAAATATAAACAAAAAAAAGTGTCCAGTAGAGAAAGTTGAAGAAGAAAAGTGTAGAAAGAAAGAAGAACTTTAATTTTTTTTATTTAATCTAAGTAAAGTAAAAGTCCAAATCAGTGAATCCAGTTCTCTAAACATTTTTTTTTACCTAATTAAATTTGTTTTTTTTTTTTAATTTAAATTCGGTTTGAATAAAAAAAAAGTGATTTTATAGGCTGATATAAAAAACTTGAAAGAAATAGATTCAGTCGTGCGAAAGTGCTACACCTGGTTCTCAACGTGCTGCCGGCAGAACGACGAGGGACTAAGGAAATCGTAAGTAAGAACTTTTTTTTTAGTTTGATAAAAGATCAAGAAGTAAAAGCCTCTAAGGTCAAATTTTTTATGAATTTAGATTTATACCTTTTTTTTATATACATTTTTTTCTTATTTCAATTATTTTTTTTTTTGATAAGTAAAAATAAGAGAATTCGATTAAGTTTTTTTGTTATTTTAATGACCGTAAAATTGATAAATAAAATTATAATTTGAATTAATATTGAAAAAAAAAATGGTGTACTAATTGGAGAAGCTAGTGGTGTGTGGAGGCTTGGCAAGGCCGTCCAGATGCTATTCTGAATTTTTTTTCGACATGATAGACTAACTTTCGAAACGGACTAACTTGTGACTGGTTGAGTCATTATAGGGGCTATTCCCGCTACATTCGGCCATGGAAATAGCGAAGGAAGTATCTTCATGATACTTGGGCGGGCTGGCCAGACTTTCGTCAATAACATCAGACGAACGTTTGGGAATTATATTAGGTTAGTAATATTAATTTTTTTTGATTTTTTTTTAAGCTTAATTTCGAAGCACCGATGTCAAATTTTTCTTAGATATCGTCAAAGTTCTCAGGTTTGTGTCATTTACATCTTGTAGTTACCTTAGGCACGAATTAAATTAATGTTTAGTCGAGCAGGAGGTGTACTGGGAGGTGGCAAGAACCACCCCACGCGACGAGCTGAGCCGTGCAATCACAAGCGTGCTGAAGCCTCTTCCAGTACTCCAAAGCATTCCCCCGTGGAGACCTGGCTCCTAACAATTGCGCTAATATCCCAAAGGCGTGTTCAATAACATGCCTTGCTCGTGATAATCGAATGTTAAATATCCGTTTTTTCATACATTGAGTTGCGTAAGGATAGGGTTTCATGATTTGTTTTTGCAACGGAAATGCATCATCGCCCACTATCATATAGGGCAGCTTTCTTCCATTTCCAATTACCTTATCATCTGAAAAATGATTCGCGGCATTATCAATTACTTTTCTTAAAGTGCTCTGAAGCAAAACACCGGCATCATTTGTCCTTCCATTGCATCCTATGTCCACATATATGAAGGCACAATTTGCATCAGCTAAAGCCAGCAAAACTATACTATTTGAACCTGTATAATTATGGTAGAATGCACCATCCTTACGCAGGCTTTTAAACTGTATGTTTTTGCCATCAAGAGCACTCAAGCAGTTTGGAAACTGCCAACGAATGGTAAATTCCTCCGCTACTTTTTCCCATTCTAATTTTGAACTCGGAAACTGAAAAAAAAAAACAAATTGTAAGTCATATTAATCATAGAACCTAAACAGTGTAACATTTAATAATTTAATCAAAACCTAATCAATATGAAATTATATGCTTTCTTTTAATTTCAGGCAAAATCATCTATCGAAAGCCTCAGCAAACGCCTGAAGACGATTTCCGGATACTTTGAAGAAAAGATGTCCCATAAATCTCCCTATGCTTGGCTGGGAAAGCAGGTTGTATTTGAGATAGAGCAAATGGTAGATGAAAAGTTAAAAAGAAAAGCCGCCTGGGAGATCCAGAAAATTTTAAGGGACTTTGGAGAAGATTACCTAGCAAAAAGCTCCCAAAGTGATTCTCTTCCATCGACATCTCACGATAGCAGGGAAGAAAACCTTAGAATGAATCGTCAATCATCCACAAAAAAATGGCGAAGTTCATCAACATCGGGAGAAGTAAGGACAAATGCAAATTTGGTGCACGTATTAAGTGTGGAGCTCGAAGTTCATTCACTTCAGACTAGGGTTGCTTAAACATCGATAGTTGGCGCTTTCGATAGTATCGATATTTTTAAGATAAAACAATTTTTATTTTAAAAGCCTTAGCCGTATAGGTGTGTTATTTATCCATACAAATACGAATCTGGATCTTATTTAGCTTACCACATAGAACAAAAACAATAGTTGATTGATACCACCTTTTACCTTATTCTTTTATGAAGATTACGTAAAATAAAAATAAATGAAAATATTTGGAATAATTTTTATTTAAAAACATAACATAAAGTAAATAATATTATTTCACTAAAACAAACAAAAAACCAAAAAATAACATTCATAAATTAGTTGTTACATACATACATAAGTACGTACTTCAAAAACAAAACAAAAGAATTCTATAAAAAAATAAATAAATAGGCTTTGAAAAAAAGTGACATGTCACCGCCAAGACGCCCTCGTTCGCAACACTGGACCACATGTCTGTTGTTAAGGCACAGTAGCTTATCATGCTCAATATACTTTTAAGCTTATCTTCTATCTTCTTACAATAAGATGGTAGAAGAACTGATTTTAACATTGTTCGATCTGGGATTTCGTATCTACTGTTGAGGCCACGAACAAAATTCCGAAACCCCTGCCGATCGGAAGTGCGGAATGGCATAAAGTCTTTTGCTATCATCTCAACGTAGAGACTATCAAGGTATTTTTTTTCTTTTGAGTTCTTTTGATAAGTTTTATCTCTTTCAAAGAAGCTTTTGATGCTTTGCCTCTGTTTTTTTAAGCCGGGGATTCAAATTGGGCTTCTACATCTTCTGTAGCCTCATTTTCGGTGGTTGCTGAGGATATTTTTTCAGGGTGCTTCCTTTTTAGGTGATCACTCAGGTTACTGGTGTTTCCTGAGTGTTTATACTCTTTCTTGCACAGAGTACATTTCACATAATCCTTCGAAGCACCTTCTCCAGCAACTGGCTTAAAAAAATTCCAAACAGCAGATTTTTTTTGTAAGCATTCCCCAAAACACAACTAGATAAAGTAAACATAAAACATAAACTGAATATGAATTCTACTTACTTGAAATATGATAGAGAACAAAAATAGACAAATGTGAAGGAAAGATCTATTTTTTTTTAATTTAAACAAACAATAGATACAAATAACAAACAGATCAAGAAGACAAGAATTAAGAATACCGAACCCGAACAGAAACAATAACACAAATGAAAGGATAGGAGAAACAGAGAGTCGGTGACAAAATATAATAATAATGAGCGGAGTCTCATACGAATGCATAAGTGTTAGTTGATGACAATATGTGTTTTATTATCCCAGTAGGAAATTTCAAAAAATTCATGGGTGAATCACCAACTTATTCCTTGGTGAATGGAAGCTACACCCCATGAAAACATGGTGAAAACATCAGTGAAATTAACATGGGGATTGGATTGGCGTTCACCAAGTTGTGAATTTCATGGTGACTGTTCAGTGAGGAAATCACCAAGCAAGTGCATTTGGTGTATTCCAAAGTGAATTGTAGTTGATGAAAAATACCGCGAATTCACACCGGGGAAATCACTGGGTTAGTGGAGTTGCTGATATACTTGTGTACTTTACATTGGTGAAAAATGTGATGAATGTTCACCAAGGAATTCACTTTGCAAAATTGAACGCCTTTTTCATAAATGAATATTGACCAGTGGTTTCCTTAGGGAAGCCAATGTAACTCATTCACTAATGCAAATTGACCTGGTGAAAAATTTCGTGAATGTGCATAAATGAAGTCAATCATGTTTTTAGTATCGAATTATTTTTTACTCATACCTAAATCTTTGGATACAAATATTTAAAAAAAAAACAGCCATGTAAATTGTTATGATTTTATTGAAAAAAATGCTGCCAATGTGCAGATCCCATTTTTTACCTGCTCCGTGGTGACACACAAACGTTTGATGTCCGCTCTCATTTCGTCTATCATATCTTGTTGATTCTATACAAAATGTAAAGCAGATATATAGAAATTTAATTTAATAAAATAATAATAGTTATAATTACCGTTTTCTTAAAAATCCGCCTTGGCTGCTTTGTGGGTGAAAATTCAATGGAGTCCATTGCCGACTGTTTAGATCCGGAAGCCTTTAGAAAAAGAGCAAAAAAATAGGATTAGATAATTGTAGAAAGGGATTTGTAATTTAAATAAAATTACCTGAATATTTTCCTTGTCCATTAGAACACAATTACCTACCAATTTACCTAAATATTCACTTTTTTACGCTTATAATATAATTTATTTTCTCAACTCTTTTTAATAATTTTAAGCTTTACTCACTTGTTGACACTATGAACAATGGAATTCAACTGAAAAACAGTTTCTCGAAAATACAACAATGCTTTCAAAACAAATCACTTACCCCGAACACTGTGCGTTGTTGTTGGAAATAACTTTGTTTCTAAGCAAACCAGGCTGAGGATCGCGAATCGAAGTTTTATGATATGTAAAAAAACCCGAACATTGCAATCCTTCAACCATGCGTCGCCATCACCGTCGGTCGTTGTTGTTGGAAATAACTTTGTTTCTCGAAGCAAACCAGGCTGACGAACGGGAACGGCAATTTTTTATTGTATGTAAAAAACCCGAGCATTGAAATTCTAAAACTGAAGCCAATCTCCGTATTATTCAGTGGCAGGTAGAGAAGAAAAAGGCAAATATAAACAAAAACAAAACACCCATCTCGTGCTTCATATCGGGAATGAAATATTTTACAAGGAAAAAGATAGGGTGGATTGTATAATCATAGGAAAAACGCAATGCCTTTCAGTAAGGATTTCATTGCATGCTATTCCTCAATGATTCGAGTAGCTGATTTCCTTGGCGATTTCACAGAAAATTTTCATTGGTGAGCAAATTTCCTACTGGGATACTTATTTTTATCGCATACTTGTGCATTGTTGGGAGGTTAAGAGTCATAGTTCATTACATTGTCAGCTGTTACATTTTTTTTAGGCAACCTGTTACAATTTATTTTGCCGAATATTAAAGAAAAGAAATTAAACGAAAATAAAGTTAAACAAATAAACCGCGAAGAAAAACAAGAACCGAATTAAAAGAATTATATCGAGCTGTCAAACGACAGCGGCGAATAAGCGACGAGGCAAAAATTGCAACAGGCAGCAATTTAAGTGCTGCCAGCACGACGAGCTCAGAAAGGGGTGGGTTCAGCAATTAACAATCAATCGATGAATCGATTAATAAAGTTGCGTATGGATATGATATCACGTTGATATCAAAATTATTGTTTGATTAAAAATTTGCCACAGGGGCGTTCTTACGTTAAGTAAGAAAAGGGGCGCCAGCAATTTTTTTCCTGAAATAAAAAGAAGGAAATTGCAAACCTTTAAGAAAAGAAAAAAAAACAAACACAACAATAAAACCACTATGAAAAAAAAAGAAAGAACAAAATGGATACCTTTTAAGATATGTTTATTAATTTAAATATGCCTGAGAAACCTTGCAAAAAGCAGGATGAAAACTCAGGATCTTTTCAAACAATTAAACAAAAGATTTCATAAATTATGGACCGTTAAGGCCTAAATTCCCATCAATAAATTGGGGATTAAAAAAGAATAAAAAAATGAATTGTCAAAACGATTTTACACAGAACCAATAAAATTTGTACTTATCTTTTTTTTTGAAAATCCCAAACTAGCAACTTATTCTCAACTAACTTCCTTTTCCTTCTTTATTTTTCCTCAGTCCCGACACTTTTTTTTTTGTAATTTTTCTCAATCTTTTTTTTTTCACACTCTTTGTTCGAATTTCTCAAATTATTTTTTTATCTTCACTCCTTGAAAGTTTGACAAGAAATGACGGCCAGATCTCAAGATCTATCCTATCTCTTCTTTACCTCTCCCGCCATTTTAGCTTTCAGCCAATATGGAGTGGCGGATTTCAATCACATCATCAACAGCCAATCGGAGATCGGCATGTTGATCTCAACTTGTGATGAAATTCTCGCGATCCCGCTTACTCGCTCTTCTCTCACAGCTAAATGCAAGTCATCCTGGAATTCGCCGCCCGCTGGATTCAGTTCCAGGTCACGACGATTCCAGGAGCTGCATTCAGCCAGCCCCACTTTCTACCTTGATATCGAACAATGACTATGAAATTTAAGATCGAGACAAATCTTTACTTAACTTTAAATTTAACTTTATCTTCAAAACAACCGCGCGAAAGAAAAAAAAGATAATTACAAATTGGTATCTGTTAATTAAACCCCGAACTAAGTTTCCCGAAACTTAATCGTCCAAAAATTTATGAAATCTTTTTTTTTTGTATTACAATTCTTCTTTCATTTTTTTTTAATATGCTTGACGTTAGAAATGATTAACAACATGAACAAAATAATTAAATTAATTAATTAAATTAATAATTAAAGAATATAAATTTACAAAAAAGTTTTCTAAAGAGTTAAAGTTGGGCCGTAGGCCATTCTCCATTTGGAGTGACTTCTCATGAAACTTTACGTGTCGACCAGACCGTCCATCTGGTTTGGTTTCACTTCCATGGAAACCATCCTTCTTTTGAAACCTGAAACGAGACTTGGTATTTTTTTCCTCACGAAAATGACAGAGAGAACCATGGTCAGAAGGACTATGGCCGTCCCGCTCTCTCTCATCCTCGTGTAGAAGGAATATGACAGTTGTCAGATCGAAAATTGTAAACAAAAAACAAGTGTGCAAGTGGATGCAAAATGCATCATTTTTTTTTTACTTTAATTAAAATTAAATGTTTAAAGAAATTGTTGCGTTCATTTATAACGCAACAAACCCTACTTCAGACATCTTAGAACAATCCATGAAGGGTGTCTTCGACGAAAATGTCACTTTGTATGAGGGATAACAACAACTCAAAAGATGCTTCGCTTCAATAATTGTAGAACGATGGCTTATCATTTTGCCTGAGCTCTCTTGTTAAAAAGGCATATGAACCTTGTTGCGATATACGCTCAATACACTTTTTCTGTGTATTCTAATAATTCTTCCATGAATGCGTAACTCGTAAAACGAAAAAACAAGCGCTCAGCAATATGAGGAAATGGTAATTCATTGGGACCAAGGCAAAGGGATGTTAGTGGATGGAAAAGAGTATGTTCGTGATTTTGTGCATTGTTTCCATTGCGATTTAAGTACACATATTTCATTATTATATTTTTAAAGGTTTGGAGTGACTATTAGAGGTCTGCAATGAATGTCTTGAAACCAGTTTTAAGACATTCACTTTATTTCAAGTACACTTTCATATTATATACACTGCTTGAAACTAAAATGAATGAATCGTCGTATATGTTATTACTGCATGAGTCTTGTACCCATTTCAAACCAAGCACTTACTGCAGTGAAACCATGAAGAATGGGTATTCATAAATGGGTACTCATGAACAAAGTGTAAAATACACTATGTACACTGGGTACACTGAGTACACTGATAAGGTTCAAGAAATATTGGTTAACTTACTGCTGTTTGAAATCAAAGTCAGCTTTCTTAAACAACAGATATGTGAGAAATGGCTGCTGAGAAAAGCAACAGATTAAGCATTAAGACATGATTGATGATGGAAAGTATAGATATCAATAAAACAAATAAATCAAATAACACATTTTTAATTAATTTATTACAAAAGTTCTTTGAGGTCATTACATATTTCGGTTTTATTTATATTAGAATGTAAAAACATAATTTGGTTAACTAAAATTGGGTCGGATTCAATAAGACAACGTTTTTCTGAAATTAACATTCTGGCTGCAGAAAATATGCGTTCAGAGGCAGCACTACTTGCCGGTGTAGCCAATATTTTGCAGCTGACTTTAAACAATAGTGGGAATTCAATTTTGTGTAGATACCACCACTGCAAAACATCAAAACCATCATGAAAAATCACGTTTACGTTTTCATACGCCAATAGTTCATTGTTAATTTTATCATTAGAAGTTGCAGTTTCTGCTGGTTGAATAAAGTCTTCAAACAAATTTTTACCATCTGATAAAAGGCTATCCAGCTCTTCATTCAACACTCGTTCAAGAATTTGATCAGACGCTTCAGGTGTTTCATTTGCATAATATTGCATACAATTTTTGCATTCATCCTTGATCAATATTTTTTCGGCTTCATCAAATTGAATTAATTTATTTGTTGGGGGAAAAAGGAAAAGGGCAATTTTATGATTTATTGACAAATTTTGTAAGACAATGGAATCCAAAAAGGTGCCTAATTTTATTTTGAAATTCTTAATTGCGTCTAAGTCTTCATAGTTAACAGCGCATATTTTTTTAAACGATGAATATGAACGATTGTTAGATGAAGTGTCGGATATTTTTCGCCTTCTAATACTTTTGAAGTTTCCTCAAAAGAGCTTAAAATTTTAATCAAACCACTTATGTAACTTAAATTAATGTTAGAAATTTTTTGCAATTCATTTTTTTCCCGCAATACATTTGTGATTTCGACCCAATTTTTTTCAATGGAAAGCAATAAATAATAAATTGTATTGAATCGAGTACTAACATAACTTTTTAATGATGTTTCAAGAGAACAATTAATACCCGATTTTTTAAAGTATTTTACAAGTTTAGAGCAAGTATTACATAACTCAATTATTTCAGGGATTTCCTTAATGCTCTTTTCTATAATATTGTGTAGTAAATGGTTTATGCAAAAATTATGATCAAATGACCTGAAGGCAGCAATCATATTTGACCCCCTATCCGTAACCATTATGGCCTTGCGACTTAAATCAAGTTGAAATTCACTCAAAAGTGATGAGATTTTCGAATAAATGTTTTGACCTGAAATTTCACGTAAATATTTGGTTGAACTTAAAATAATTTCAGAAACAATCACCTGTACATGACACGCCCTTCATAGATTTTAAGCCCAGGAGTTTGGAAATCAATTTGCCTTCATAGACGTAATGAATTGTCAACGATAGATATGAAGTTCTTAAATAATTATCTGTCCAAACGTCAGAAGTTAGGCCATATCCAATATTTTTAACACTCAGTACATCCGATTTTACAACATTAAGTATTTATTGTAAACATTATCAATATTACGTGAGACTGTAGTTGGGTGTGGTAATAATCTATCGATATCAACATTATGTCCATATTTTGCGCCAATGGATACTAAAAACTCCGCAAAATTTCTTAAACCACAATCACTTACCATATTAAACGGTCAGCAGTTTTCTATCGCCCATTCTGTTACCAACAATATACTTCTTTTTTTATCTTCAACATTTACTTGTATTTTTTCTATTTTATTGTCGGTTTTCACACTTGTTAATATGTAGCACTTATGTTTCACAAGGTTTGAGGTGCTTTTACAGTTAAATTTGTGCACTGAAAAACAATTTTTACACGCCACTAAATTTTGAATGTCAATGCCATGTTCATTTTTGATTGTTCCGAATACATCCCATACCTTACTTCGGCCTCTTTTATTATTGTTAACAATTTTGAATTCTCCATTTCTAATTTTTGATTTGATAACGGAACTATTCAGCTACCCACTATCACTAACACTGGCCATTGAGACGTCAGAGTCATTTGTTAAATCCTAATTCAATAAAAATATCAAACGTTTGCATTAACAAAGAATATCGAAACCTAAATAAAGACAATTATTATTAACTTACATCAGTAGTTTCCATTTTTTTTATTTTTATTATTTTTTATTTTAACTTTAACCTAAACAAAGCAAGAAACTAATTGGACTCTGTTTCAAAAACACTCTAATGAAGATATAAATCCTTCGTACGTACTACGTATCACCCTCCAAACCCCATTTGTTTACATTGTTGTATTTGTAATTTTGACATTATGTCCATGAATAAATGTGAAATTCAAATAACTGGTAAACTAAATTTCCACGCACCGGACCTCATTAATTGTGTCTTAGTGTGCGTGTTTTCACCCACACTAAGAATTACTTTATGATATCCGTTTCCGGTTTAGTTTGTAGGCAAACCAATATAGCTACCGAGGATTTATATCTTTACTAGAGTGTTTTTGCTCTGTTTGCTGTCTGTTATTGTTTCATTAAATGCATTCAGTGTACCCAGTGTACTCAGTGTACTCAGTGTATTTCCATAAGTTTACATTGCACACCTTTCGCTCAAATCAAGCACTCAAGAGAGCGAGAGAAAGAAAACAGTGTACACATTTTGCAATCAGGTGATCGAGTAGAATACACCTCCTGCTTTTTATAGTGTGGTACTCGTATTCACAGTATACTGTGTTGAGAAATGACAATGAATAGTGTACACTGAAGTAGTGCACAAGTTATGAGAAAGCAAATGAATGCATTCATGCAGGCCTTTAGTGACTATAAGTCTTACATTAAAACAAAACTCTTGGCAAATAAGAAAAATAGCGGGTACTGGTGGAAGACCACGCAGGCAAAAGTCTTTCACCCCTTTAGAGGATGCTGTGATAGCCTTAAAAAATATTGGCAGCTCTGTAAGTGGCATTGGAGCTGTATCATTTGGAGCAGGAAGCACATCACGCCAAGTGCCACCTGCGGAATCGTCCACATCAAATACCACTGTCGTTGATGAGAACAAGAAAGAGGACAATCGACCATCAACTGTGCAGCACCAAAACTCAACGGAAAATAGGAACAGACGCCGAAGGCATATGACGCTGATTCAGCTTTTAACAAAACAGGTTAAAAATCAAGAAAATTTGTATAAGGACACAACAAAAACCTTAAAAAGTGTTTCTCGATCACTCCAAGATGTTTGCAAAATTGAAAGAGAAAAATTTAAAGAGACGCAAACTCACAACACTGAGATGAGGAGAATAGCTTTGCAGAAGCTCCAATTGAAAAAAAGAAAATTGGAGTTCGAAATTGCAAAAGCCAACATTTTGACGGAATGATTTTATATTTACTTTAATTTTTGTTTTCATTTTCATTTTTATTTGTTTTTATTTCTGAGAAACCTAAGCAACGTCATGGAGGCAAGTGATTTTTTTATTTTTTCATTTCATGACAAACGCCAAGGAGCCCAGTGTTTTTTTTTTAAATTAGTTTTAAGAACCAAAGACAAACACCATGAAGGCTTGTGATATTTTTCTTTTCAAATATGTATACAAATTTATTTTAAGTAAATGTTTATACATTAAAGTTGAGTTGAACTATTTCATTTCCTCTTATCCGTATTGTTTACATCTTCATGGTCGAAAATTTCATAACTTGAATCAAAATGTAAACATGTGTTGTGTAAAGGGCAACAAACGTTCAAGATTTGTGCAGATTGTAAAGGTGCATAGTGCAACTGTCTTGCACCTAACAAGCAACGAAATCTTCTTATCAATAATGCTATTGAACGTTCAGCCTTGTTATGAGCTCTGCAGTGATATATATTAAAACGGCTCTCTGCGCTTAGCGGTGCAGGAGTCCTGAATGGTGTCATAAGCCAGGGTTCCAACGGATATCCTGAATCACCGACAAAAAGAAACAAATTCAGATGGTCTGTATTGTTGCAAAAAACTTCTTGTACTTAAATGATTTCTTTCAAAATACCGTCGTTCAGGACTCAAAGCCCAAACATGAGAGTTGCTCCCTGGTAGTAAGAATTAACGGTTCTTTGTAGTCGCAAATCTAAAATAAAAATAATTTTAAGGTAATACTTTATAGGCAAAACTAACATCTTACAATCAAAACGTTAAGACTAGTCCTTTGCGATTAAAAAATAAATGTTTGTTTTCTACTGGTGCAATTATTTGAACTTGAGTACCATCGACACAGCCAATCACTCCAAAAAAAAAAACAGTTTTTTCGGAGAAATATGTTTTGGACAGTTGACATCTGTAAATATATCCAGTTGATGCACTAGGTCTCTTCTATTATATCTTTTGGAGCCCAACACATTCAATAATTTTACTTAACAATAAAATGAATTAAAATACCTAATATTAGTTGTAACGATTAAGCTATTAGCCTTTTCAAAAAATTGTATTTTAAATATACCGCCTTAATACCAAGGTTCGCCATATTTTTAATGTCATATTGAACTAATAACAGATGTTACATTTTAAGTAAAATCAATAAAGAAGATTATTGATATCAAGTCACGTTACACAAACAGGTCGTTTTTCATTCTATCTTTCTATCTAAAAGTAATTTGTACCATCGTTATTTCTTGCGTTTTATAATTAAAAAAGTTGGTTAAAAAAAAAAAAAAATAATTCGTTTTAAAGAAATAGAATTTTTCCTGAACATTAAATCAAATTTTTCTATTTCACGATTTGTAAAAGAGCAAATCGTTCATTTTGGCGCCCAAACGTGGAGCAGAATTTTCTGCGAAAAGACAAAAAAAGCTATAAGCCTTATGTGTAACAAAAAGTATACAAATTAAAAAGAGACATTCAAGACATTATTAAAGACATTTTATCGGTGGTTTCGGTTCGGTTATCAAAAAGTGCATAGACAATAATAATTTAACATATAAAAAAGAAAAACAAAAAAAAGTTAATCGACGAGAAAATAAGAGTCATATGACCAAATCATTCGAACTTTACTAGCAGTGTTTAGCAGTTCAAAGGTCACATCAGCAGCAATTTAAATTGGGCAAATTGCTCAGGGAAGTTAAGTACAAAACTCCCTTCAAGGTATGTTGCCAATATAGAAAAGCGAATGTGCGTTCATTTTCACCAAATTGATAATTAATCAAACTAACAAAAATACTGCATGGATTCCTGTAATTCTTCGAAAAAATAAAACTGCATTAACGCACCTTCGCTTTCCAAAAACAATTAAATGCTGTCATTTAAAATATATAAAATTAAAATATAAAATTAAATACAAAAAAAAATCAAATTTTGTGGATCGTTTTAACTTTGCGTCATTTTTGATGGAATCCACAAAGATTATCATATATATCCCATTTCGCTCTTGCATGCACAACAAGCCGGTAAAGCTTATTTGTCGCTCGTTCGTCTCCGCCGCCTTCCTCGTTGTTTCGTAATCGATTATCGAATCTTAAAAGCTTTCGTCATCATCATCTTTCGTATACCTTCTTGTTAATAGCCAAAGCTTTTGAACAGATTCCAATCATCGTCGTTTCGTCGTGGTTGTTGTTTGCTGATGCTGGAATTAATAAATATTCATTGATTAAGCCTTATCGTTATCATTGCTCATTCACATGGTGGATTTATTGTTGCTGTCATACTTCGTTGACACCCACTTACAAAGCTTTTATTAAAATTACACATAATTCAATCTTCGTACACACTTCTTGTAGATGCCAAATTCGTTAGTTTTTAATATTTGCATTTGGCAGAAGTAACCAAATACAATATTTTGCAGAAATTGTGGTTGGCATATCGCTTTGGATTCTCGTGAGCTTTTCAAACATATTTTGTCAAGCTGGAAGGTTAAGATATTTTTGATCAATTTATTGAAGTTTTTCGTACACTTAATAACCATAGGTCATTATATTGCAAATTGGGCATTTGTTGACAGCTATCACACATTTAATAGTCACAGTATTCAAGGATTTTAATTTTCTTTTGGAAAAATAAAGAAGTATTTAATCATGTCGGTAGATCAAGCAAAATTAGAAGAAGTCAAACAGCTGCGCGCAACCACTAAGGGAAACATAACCAGAATTAAAAATATTTTAGAGCGACCACAGGAGCCCTCTCCTACAGAGTTAGAATGTCGGTTAGGGATACTAGAGTCATATTTCAAGCAAGGATTAGCATATCAAACTCAAATAGAACATTTACAGCCGACTGATATGGGGCGCAGTGAACTTGAGGACTTGTACGTTGCGACAAAAACAAAAATTCTTTCGTTGCTTGGAGAAAGAAGACGTCTTAGTATAGGTGGCGAGCATTCATTTATAATGCCAGCTCCAACTCCACCTTCACGTTTGCAGCCTTTACGTCTACCAAAATTTAATGGAAAGTATTCAGAGTACAAGAATTTTATGCGGTCTTTCGAATATTTGGTTCATGAAAGTCCGGCACTCAGTGTTATAGAAAAATATAATCATTTGCTTTCATGTTTAAGTGGTAAAGCATTAGACACTGTTAATGCTCTGCAAGTCACTGAGGAAAATTATTCCAAGGCAATGCAAAGCCTCAAGGATCGTTTTGACAATAACGCGTTAATATTTTCGGAAAATATTTCTTCGATTTTCGAATTTCCCAAAATTACAAAGGTCTCGCCAACTAATCTACGAAGCCTCGTAGACAACATGTCCGCTCTCTACAATTCACTTACTTCGTTAGGTTCAGAGAAAGATATATGCAATGCAGTTTTAATCCATATTGTTATGTCAAAGGTAGATTCTGAGACTCGAAATAAATGGGATGAAGAGTTAGATTATAACAAGCTTCCTTCGTGGGATCAGTGTACTAAGATGCTTAATAAGCGATGTCAATTCTTAGAGGCAAAGGAAGGTAGGCAAATTCAGAGTGAAACAAATAAAAAGGGTCAAAGCAAACATCGCCAACAAAATGGAAATCAACATAAGCAAACAAGTTTGGCTATCACTCAAAGAACTCAAAAAGCTTGTGCATTTTGTAATGATGACACCCACTACATTGCTTCCTGTCAGAGTTTTAAAAATCTTTCAGTCATAGAACGTTTCTCAAATGCAAAAAGACTTGAGTTATGCATCAATTGTTTAGGAAGAGGACAAACTGTTTCCACATGTTCATCAAAGTATACATGTCGAATATGTCATAAACCTCATCACTTTTTACTACATCGTACGCAAACTGTAACCAATACAGTAAAAGATGAAGTTGCAAAAAATCCACTTAAAGCCTAGTACATACTTCCTCGTGAAGTGAACGTTCGCCAGTGGAGAAAGTGAACTTTTGACATTGCTCACTGGTACACACTTGTGAGTACACGTTGTGAACATGAACAAACCAAATGTCAAAGCTTCACCAACAGTTCCCGTACATTTTGCACGTGAATTGCCCGTGAACGAAAACTCTCCACTTTGTTCTCCACTCAGCTTCACAAGCAAGTTCACGAGTGAACCAAAAACTGAAATTTGTATGGGTTCACGAGATGGTTCACAAGTATGTACTAGGCTTAAAGATGAAGCTGCATCTACATCAGCAGCTGTTCATGCTGCATTGGAAGAACATCGAAAATCATCGCATCAAGTAATTTTAGCAACAGCAGTAGTTTTGGTAAAAGATTCTACAGGATCTTATCAATTTGGACGAGTTTTGTTAGATTCAGGTTCTCAAGTAAATATGGTTAGTGAAAAGTTTGCCAAATCTTTATTCCTTCAAAAAAATAAGAAATTTGTTGATATAACTGGCATTAGTGGTTCTAAAACCAATATTCAATATCAAACTCAAACTACCATTCGCTCTCGTTTCAATAATTTTGAAATTTCTTTAGAGTTTTTAATTGCGCACTCCATTACTGGATACCAGCCAGATGAGGCATTCCAAACACGTAACTGGAATATACCAAATAACATTGAACTAGCTGATGTAAACTTCAATAGACCTTCAAAAATTGATATGCTTCTTGGAGCTGAGGCATTTTTCGATCTTTTGTCGGTCGGACAGATAAAATTAGGCAATCATTTACCAATTTTGCAAAAAACTTTGCTAGGCTGGATAGTATCAGGCAAATATAGTAGTTCATTTGACTCATCCACTAAAACTTGTTGTTTAAATACTGAAGAAATTTCGTTAAACCAGTATGTGGAAAAGTTTTGGGAGTTGGAGGAAGTTAATGGCCGTAAGTCTAAGTGGACAGAAGAACAAATTCAATGTGAGGAAGAATTCAATAAAACTATAGAAGAAATAGACACTGGTCGTCTTATGGTTAAGTTACCATTCAAAAAGAATCCAGAATGTTTAGGGGCATCATATGATATTGCGTTTAGAAGGTTTCTTTCATTGGAGCGCAGATTACTAAAAAACTTAGAACTCAAAGCTGATTATTCGAAGTTTCTAAAAGAATATGAAGACTTAGGACATATGTCAAAAGTAAAAAGTCCGAACCTTGAAGTTCCTCACTACTATCTCCCTCATCAGTGTGTGTTGAAGCCAGACAGCGTATCGACAAAGCTAAGAGTCGTATTCGATGCGTCTTGTTGTACATCGTCACAAATTTCACTAAACAAGATCTTAATGGTTGGCCCAACAATTCAAGCCGACATTTTTACTCTTTTATTGCGTTTCCGGTGCAATAGATACGTCCTAACGGCAGATATTTCTAAGATGTACAGACAAGTTTTGATTCATCCAAGTCATAGACAATTCCAGTACATATTATGGAGAGGAAGCAATCAAAAACCCGTAGAAACATATCAGTTAAATACCGTTACATATGGTACATCGTCTGCACCATTTTTAGCCATTCGGTGTCTTCACTATTTGAGTGATAAATTCAAAGATTCTCACAGTCTTGGATCCAAGGTATTAAAATCGGATTTTTATGTTGATGATATGTTGTCCGGAGCCAATGATCTAGAAACCCTGCAGCAGATTAGAGAAGAAGTATCATTTATATTATCTTCAGCTGGTTTTGAGCTAACGAAATGGCATAGTAATGTGGATTCAATGCCTCAAGCCACAGAAAAAGTACTAAAATTATCCGAATCAGGTTTAACAAGTACTTTGGGAATTACCTGGAATCCTATGGAAGACAATTTGATTTTTTCGTATAAACCTTCAAAAAATTATTCTAAGTTTACAAAAAGAACAATTCTATCTTTGTCATCGTCACTTTTTGACCCCATTGGTTTATTGGGTCCAATTATTATAAAAGCCAAAATCATCTTGCAAAAACTTTGGATCGAAAAGTTAGATTGGGATGCATCTATCCCACAGAATATCGAAACTGAATGGAAGCAGTTTCTAGTAGATCTTAATTCACTGCAGGATTTCTCTATACCCAGATTTGTTTTATCTGAAAACAAAATAAAGTTGCGAATTCATGGCTTCAGTGATGCATCTTTAAATGCTTATGGTTGCTGCATCTATGCTAGTTCAATTGATTCATCAAATTCTACCACAACCAAGTTATTAGCTGCCAAATCTAAAGTTTCACCAGCTAAAAAGAAGTGCCTTCCAAGGTTAGAATTGTGCGGAGCACATCTGTTAGCAAAACTTTGGTCGAAGGTCAAAATTTTGTTTGAAGGCTTGAATCCCGAAGTTTATTTTTGGACGGATTCAGAAGTAGTACTTTATTGGATTGGAACTCATACGTCAAAGCTTCAAACGTTTGTCGGAAATAGAGTTGCAGAGATCCAGGAGATAACAGACATTGAAAGTTGGAGGCATGTTCCGACACAGGATAATCCCGCTGATGTCATATCAAGAGGCTGTACAGTTCAAGAGTTGAAGGAGTCAAATTGGTTTAGTGGTCCGAAATTTATCTTAAAATATGAAGAATGGCCTCCTATTTTTAACAATCACTCGGTATCAAAAAAGGCAAATCTCGAGATGCACAAAACTGTTTTGCTTGTCAGGAATCAAGAAGAGAATCATATTTTGAAAGCTCTGGAAAGGTATAGCACATACACAAAAATGGTTCGCATTGTTGGATACATGCTTAGATTTGTAAAAGTTTGCAGAGTTAGTAAGATCAAAAAGCGGAAGGCAAACAATTTGCCACTTTCTAAAGAAGATGTTAAATTTCTAGATTTTGAAGAGGACAATTTGCGAAAAATATTACTGTCTGTAGATGAAACACAATGTGCAGAGGCAATGATTGCATGGAATATTCAACAGGAACACTTTGCTGAGGAAATAAATTTCCTAAGAAATAGGGAAAGTTTGAAGAGCTCAATGAAATGGCTAAATCCATTCCTTGAAGAGTGCAGGGGAGTGGAAATTGCGAAAGTAGGAGGCAGGTTGCAGAAAGCAGCAATTCCAGAAGAGCAGAAGCACCCCATTCTTCTTCCAAGAGACGCTCATGTTGTAACATGTTTTGTCAGAGATCTTCACTTAAAAAATTACCATGCAGGACCTAAGGCACTTTTAGCTCTTATAAGGCAGAAGTTCTGGATAATAAACGCAAGGGAAATAGCACGTCGTACGGTGAGAAGATGTATTCCTTGTGTCCGATATCGCCCAAAACTTATGGAGCAGGTAATGGGAGACCTACCTGCTGAACGTATAACTCCAGCATCACGTCCATTTCAGAACTGCGGTGTTGATTTTTGTGGACCTTTCTTCACATATTTAAAAATTCGTGGGAAAATACCTTATAAGACATATATAGCAGTATTTGTGTGTTTATCTTCGAAAGCAGTTCATCTTGAAGCTGTGTCAGATTTGTCCTCTGAAGCATTTTTAGCAGCTTTAAAAAGATTAATTGGCCGTCGTGGTCTTCCACAGAAAATATTTTGTGATAATGCCACAAATTTTGTAGGAACGAGGTCCAAGTTAAACGATCTACAACAATTTTTGTTTTCAAATAATACAAAAAGCCATATTGAAAATTTTTGTACTAATCAAAATGTATCTTTTAATTTTATTCCTCCTAGGGCTCCTCACTTTGACGGTCTCTGGGAGTCAGCCGTAAAAATTGCAAAAGGCCACTTATACCGTACTTTGGAGAACGCAAAACTCACGTTCGAGGAGCTCTCAACGGCACTGGTGGAAATCGAAGCGGTGATGAATTCACGTCCTATAACACCAATGTCATCAGATCCAAGCGACTTAGAAGCCCTGACTCCTGGCCACTTTTTAATTGGTTCATCATTGAGGTCCATTCCAGAACCTATAATTGAAGTCGAAGATATATCCTACCTTCAAAGATGGCGTCGCATTCAGGCAGTAAAGTCACACTTTTGGCGGCGTTGGACATCCGAGTATTTAACAGAGTTACAGTCTCGCTCTAAGTGGACGAAAGATCAGCCTAATCTCAACATTGGAGAAATGGTTGTTGTACATGAAGACAACACACCACCCCAACAGTGGTTGCTAGGAAGAGTCATCAAGGTCATACCTGGAAAAGATGGATGTGTTCGAGTAGCAGATGTAAGGACGACAAAAGGCATTATTCGTCGTCCAATTCGAAAGCTTGCTCTGCTTCCTGTTTGAAAGGAGTTCTTTCAAAGTGCGGGGAATGTTGGAGCCCAACACATTCAATAATTTTACTTAACAATAAAATGAATTAAAATACCTAATATTAGTTGTAACGATTAAGCTATTAGCCTTTTCAAAAAATTGTATTTTAAATATACCGCCTTAATACCAAGGTTCGCCATATTTTTAACCCTCCAGTAGGCGCGTGGTCTACGGTCGTAGACCACCCTTATTTAAAATACCGCCATTCTCAGAAAACATTTTTTTTGTCACCATCCTTTACAATAGCTGTAGATAATTGATTGTTCTACCTAATTAGTATTCCTTTTGTTCTCGGGCAGGACAGACGTCAGGTTTATAAGTGTTAAAAGTCTCTTGGTCTACGATCGTAGACCACGCGCCCATTGGTGTAACAAAAATTTATTTGTTGAATTTTTTAATTGTAAGTGAGAAATAGTACATTTTGATCTACTTTTATTTTAAAACTGTTAATTCTATACAGAACATGGCTTCAAATAGCGCAGGTAGCAATTTTTGGCTCGGTGATCTTTCAAGTGGCGATGAAAGTCCCTTCGACGACGAAGAAGAAGAAAATGATGTAAGTATAAGTGAAAATGTTGAGCAAAGCGAACACAACACTGAGTCTGAGCAGGAGTGGTCTGAATCAGACGAAGATAGTTCACTACAAGAACAGTTAAATGAGAGATATTTTATTGGAAAGGACAAGACAACAAAATGGAAAAAAACGAGACCCAATCTTCAGACGCGAGTACGATCGGAAAATATAATAAAACTTCTTCCTGGAACTAAAGGCGACGGTCGCCATGCCAAAACTGAAATTGAATGCCTAAAGTTATTCATAACAGATGCTGTCATCGGTGTTGTAACTTGCTGCACAAACATATGGATTCAAAAAAATAGAAATGAGTACAAGAGAGATCGGGACACAAGGGATACAAACGAAACGGAGATTCGTGCTGTGATTGGTATTCTCTTTTTGATTGGAACATTCAAAAGTTCTAGAAAAAATACACACAAAATTTGGGATAATACAAGAGGAAACGGAATCGAAGCTTGTTATCTAGCAATGAGTGAAAAGAGATTTAGATTCCTCTTGAGGAGTTTAAGATTTGACGACTATAGGACTAGAAATGAAAGAAGAGAAATTGATAAACTAGCACCAATTAGAGAACTTTTCGAAATTTTTTTGAATAACTTTCAAAATAATTTTATTCCTAGTGAATATCTAACGGTTGATGAACAATTGCTAGCTTTTAGAGGCCGATGTGCGTTTAAGCAATACATACCTAGCAAGCCAGCAAAATATGGTATAAAAACTTTTGCGTTGGTTGACGCCAAAACTTTTTATACTTTGAATCTTGAGCCATATGTTGGAACCCAACCTGACGGCCCTTTCAAATTCAAAAACAATGGTGAAGATGTCACACTTAGAATGGTACAACCAGTTGAAGGAACAAAAAGAAACATTACAGGAGATAACTGGTTTACTAGCCTCTCACTTGTCAATAATCTCAAAAACAAAAAGCTAACTTATACTGGAACCATTCGGAAAAATAGACGTGAGGTTCCTTCCGAGTTTTTGCCAAAAAAGAATAGAGAGGAATACTCGTCAGTATTTGGATTTCAAGAGGGCTGCACCATTGTTTCCTACTGCCAAAAAAAAATCGCTGTGTTATATTGTTGTCTTCAATGCATAACGACAATGCGATCGACCCAAATACTGGGCCCCAAAAGAAGCCAGAGATAATAACAGATTATAACCATACAAAAATTGGTGTTGATATGGTTGATCAGCTATGCCAAAACTATGATGTGGCCAGGAATACTCGTCGATGGCCAATGGTTATATTCTATGATCTGCTAAACATTTCTGGCATAAATGGGCTCTGTGTATACAAGGCAAACAATTCGGAGAAGGTTACTAAACGAAGCAATTTCATAGAACAGTTTGCCTGGGAACTGATCCGGCCTCAAATTGCAGTCAGGGCAACAATTCAACAATTGCCAAAGGTAATACGCCAGAGAGCTCTTGCGCTTTTAGGGATTGACACAGTTATTCAACCCCCAATCCCTGCCACATCAGGAAGCTACGTTGGACGTTGTGCAATTTGTCCAAGAAAAAAAAATAAGTCCTCTAGGGTGAGATGCGTAAAATGTGGCAAATTTGCTTGTAAGGACCACTTGAAAAGTCTATGCACCGATTGTGATATTTGATGCATATTTATATTGTTTTTTTTTTTTTTTTAATTTATAAATGAATTTGTTTGCTTATGTTTATTGTTCAGTTTTTTTTTTAACTTATAAATGAATTTAATTTTTTATGTTTATTGTACTTCTCTTTGTTTGTTACTTGTAAAATAAGAAAAAATGTGATACAAACAAATAAGATTTTTAAAGTCTTATATCTTTTTTGTTTTCAGAATAAGGTTCCTTTTTTTTAACTAACCACTTTAATTGGTTATTAATTTGTTGTAAACGAAGTTTTTTTTTGTTATAAACTTTTCTTAAGTATTTTTTTTTTTTTAATAAAAAAATATAACGAAAAATCCTAAAAATGCGAGTTATTTTGGTTTACTATTTTTTTTTTCAGTGTATCACAAACTGCTTAACTAAAAGTGGTGAATATGGAAAATAATATGTTCATATATAATATTATCACGATTTGGATACTAAAAACGCTTTAACAAATACTTTTTTTGCAAAATAAAATAGTCTACAATCGTAGACCACGCGCCTCTTCGTGTTACTTTTACCCACGCGCCCACTGGAGGGTTAATGTCATATTGAACTAATAACAGATGTTACATTTTAAGTAAAATCAATAAAGAAGATTATTGATATCAAGTCACGTTACACAAACAGGTCGTTTTTCATTCTATCTTTCTATCTAAAAGTAATTTGTACCATCGTTATTTCTTGCGTTTTATAATTAAAAAAGTTGGTTAAAAAAAAAAAAAAAATAATTCGTTTTAAAGAAATAGAATTTTTCCTGAACATTAAATCAAATTTTTCTATTTCACGATTTGCAAATTGAACATTGAAAATCTTTTCCAACACCATGTTGATAGTTTCCATCGGCAAAAAATCTGAGGCAAGCTGCTAATTTATGTTCCGGGGTGACGAAATCAGACCGATGATTTGTTTTGTATTTGTGTTGAATCTGCTCCAAACCAAAACCAAACGCAAGTTTTTCTTGAATGTAGAAGATAATCGTAGAATTATTAAAAGATATGAATTATATTAGAAGATACGTTTACTTACGCCGCCCGCGTCAGATAGTTCACGTAATGCTTTCATTTCAAAATGTTCTCCTATTTTCTTTATTTTGTGCCTTTAGCTCATTGGATTCAGGAAAAATAAACTAACACTATCCATTTCTTATCATTATTGATTGTATAAAGTCATATAAATAAATAAAACTTATGTGTCAAAAGTTATTCTTTTTCTCTGGCACTTCAAATGGAAACAAAAACATATGTTATTACTAGCGGCCCGGTACGTGCTTCGCTACGTATAAGGCGTAGTAAAAAAAAGTGATTGTTAAGTTCATTTATTCAAACAAAACAATATTTTAAATTGCTAGCTATTTAAAAGTATAAATGACCCAAATGATATATTGTTTGTATTATATTTATCAGCAAAGAGTAAAAACTAAAAAATAAAAAAGAATTGGGTACTCTTAGTATGGTGGATCTATATAGGTAAGTCTAAAAAAGTTGGATAAACAATATTTTAAGTTTTTTTCAATTTTGAGCATGAATAAATAAACAGTTGGACGTGCCGACTCTGGAACAGGGAACATAACGTTGGCCATGTGAAAAACATAATTCCTCCAAATTGACACCAAAATGTGAAGTTTTTGCCCTTGGGCCTTATTTATGGACATAGCAAATGATAAACGCACAGGATTTTGTAATCTTTTAAATTTAAATGGCATATCAGTTGGAATCATAGGGATACGCGGTATCAAACACACTTCTCCTTTTGATTTACCAGTTAATGTTGTAGCTTCAATCAAATTTGGCAATAACTTTTTCACTGCCATTTTGGTACCGTTACATAGTTTTGGTGGATTAATATTTCGCAATAATATAATGAAAGAAACAATTTTCAGATTCAAGCAATGCGGTGATATACCAGTCGGTTCCAATGAATTTAAAAATTCAATTTGATAATTCATTGCCTCATCTTGATTCATAACACTGTCAATTGTTGTTATGTTGTGCCTACACCTTGCAGTTTGGCAGATATTTTTTTTTCGGTGCTAACAATTGTTTTGAAAACCCATTAGCAATTGCATAATTATGTAGGTAAATACGAATATTAATGTTCAGTGAACTGAACTGATGACTTCAAACAGGTGTTTATTTCATCAGCAGGAGTTGATCGAGGAATGAGAGGCAATGTTTGACGAAAGTTCCCTGACAGCAATATCAGAGCAGATTCAGATTACTCCGTAATTGCATTGCATTGTTCGATTAAATGATTCTATTGATTTTTTATTCGCCATTGTGCACTCATCCCATAAAATAATTGACGTTAATCGCAGAACTTTATCCATAGCAGAATTTCTCGAAATATTGCAAGTTGGAGTTTTAATCACCCGTACATTCAATGCCAATTTTTTAGCAGCAATTCCCGAAGACGCAAGTGCCAATTCAATTTTCTATTCCGATCAAATAGTCCCTTAAATCAATGATTCAACGAATGTTTTGCCTGTACCACTAGGTGCATCCAAGAAATATAATCCGCCTGTATTATTGGAAACGCCTTGCATGATTGTGTCATACACATGTTTTTGTAGAATATTCAATTTGGTTATATTCGATTGTACAAATTAACGTAAATCATTAGAATTGAACTTTTGCTGACGTTGTAATTCACGATCGAAAAAATAACGTATCTCACGATTTGGTGCGGTCATACCCAATTGTGCTAATGCTTTATTTACAATCGTTAGACACATATCTTCAATTATTATTACAGCTTCGTTCTACATTTCCAAGTTAATCAGCAAATCGGGATTTCTTTAAGTATTAGTACAAATTGTTTGTATATGGGAGTATAGAAAAATGTTGATTTTAAACCTTTTCAAGATTTCTTTTTAATTTTTTCAAACCTTCTTTGGACTTACAAGAATATTTCAAGACCAAAATTAGCCAAATCGGTGGAGGCATTGTTGAGTTATAACATTACAACGAAAAGTGGCATTGATTTTTATATATATAGATGTTTATTTTATAAAATATTATCGAAAATATATCGCATTTTCTAGATATCGGTTAATTTGAAATCCCTGCTTGAAATTTATATCCATCGCATTGCGTCGTCTCATGTCTGTAAAATTTCTTCCGATGACAGCTACCTCAAACCGGAATTCAATCTCCGAAAAAGGATGCGTTGTTGAGAAAGATCCGCTCCGAGACGGTTACCCCTATAGGGCTGATTTATCATCTAGTTGTGCACCCAACGCTAGGTGTGTCATGGTCTACGCTTTTTCTCAATGGTCTACTACTCTATCGCCTACCATACAATGTACTTCAAAAAAACTTTCCGGGATGGTTCCTTTTAGCTCATGCCAGCACAGTATCCAGCCTACCTGAGCCTACCAAGCTTAAATTTTGTCACGATACCTGCTTCCAGGTTGTTCTCTGGAATGGTATTTTCTCACTTAATTGACTGACAATTCTCCGTAATACTTTCCTCTTGAACGCACCTGAGATATCGGATAGCTTTTTACTAACCGCCAGGTCTCGGAACAATATGTGACTATTGGTGGAACCATAGTCCAGTAGTGCAGCGACTTAGAAGTTATGGCAGGGTTTCTGGATTTAAAAACCTTTGACGGAGTGCTATAGTATAGTAGGCTCTTCAAGCGTGCTTCTTCTTCTATTTTCTTATCGGCTGCTATTATTGATCCATTTTTTTTGTAGGATTGCACTATTTCCAATTCATGCTCAGTTATCTTGATTGATTACAAACTGTTCTTGACGCAGTCGATGCCACAATGTACTTTGTTTTTCCTTCACTAATGTGCCTCAATACCTCATACTTTCGTTCTGTTAAGTCAAGGTCAAGATACAATGCAAGGGCTGCTCCCGGTGACAAAAACTGTTGCTCTGAATTTGAATTAGTGCTTGAATTTAATGCTGCTTGGTCTGTAGCATACTTTAATTCCTCGAGCGATCTTGTCCTTACCAAATCATGAACTTTTTGTTTTTTAGTTTTTTGGCAACACTCAACAAATTCTTTTTGCGGTCTCCCGCGCTTATTACTAAGGTCTTGGCTTGTCGATGCACTCATTAGAGTTAGGATGTTTTGGGGAAAGGAGTGAAAATTGTCAAGCCAGTCTTTATTCTTTTTTAAAAACCTATCACGTTTTCTGTGGCAACTTTGCCAACGTTTATTTATTTCCGAGCAAATTGTTGATGCGTGTTTTTCTACGATTTCTTGATCTTCAGGCTCTAAATTTGATTGTATATTTAGTTTTAACTCCATAAACTCCAAAACATCACGCACACGGGCTGTTGAGTTGGAAAACCAAACATCAAAAAGCTCCCTATTTGAACACATTCTGTAAAAAATACTTGTAAACAAACACTTGTTGCAAGAGAAAGCGCAGGCTGCTGCAAAAAAATCTTACTTTTTTTAAAAGGTATAATTGTGTACTTTCTTTAAATAAAAACACTTTTTTCCCATCGGACCCCTCCAAAAATATATAGCTTATCGAAGTTAGTACTTAACACGCACAAAGAAGCTTAGATTTGGACTCTCAAAAAAAATATAAATTTACATGCAAAAAAAAAATAATGCAGTTAGAATAATAATATTTTCTCTCCTGAATATGAATCTAGCAAAAAAAATATCATATGTTCTTTTTTTCTTCAACAAATGCTCTTTTGAGCATTAACGAAAAATCTTACTCTCATTTTTTGTTTTTTTTTTATTGATCTTCTGAGCATCTCTGACGACAGAAGATTGAACTTTATCATAAATTAACTGTTGATTCATTCACTCAGACTAATTACCTTGAATTTGGCATACTTGCTCCACATTTTTGGCAAATTTTTTTTTTTGATTTTTTTCCACTAGTCGCCGCACTGTGCGCCTGCTCGATCAGGATGAATAGTATACAGCTTGTTCGTTTCTTTCGATGATGCCAAAATAGAAGAGTATCTTACGGGCGGTACACGATATCGTGATACCTATATAGTTTTGACATCTCTTTTCTTTTGTTTAAGACAGATGATACCTTTCCGCGAGTCTTCTGGCATTTATGATACAATAATTTTAAAAAAAGCTTGATGTTTAGCTTGCTCGCCATGATGAATCAGTTCGGCTGATATGCCCTTTGAGCCTTTTCACAGCCTCTTCTATGCTTGATAGAAGCATCATATGGGTTACTTTTTGAATTGGTGGAGTCTCCAATTCTTCTATGAACCGACTGTATAGCAATTCAAGAAAGTACAATACCAATCGCTCCAATATATTTGTGGGACCTTGACCTCTCCGTCCTTGACCTTGGCGTAAACTTAAACCTCTATTTATTTTCTTCTTCGGATTTAATGTATTCTGTTAAGTGTGACAAATCAACAGCAGCAGCTAATAGAATTTGAAATATTCTGTCAAGAACGTTTGTTTGGCCCAATGATGTCCCGTTCTTTAAAATAATATCTTGTGTTTTCGATTTTATTTTATATTTACTTTATTTTATTTAAGTCCGTAAATCCGACTTTTTTTCTGAGAACAAAGCCTTCTTCCTTCCAATTGATTAGAGAGCCAACATAGTAGCTTAATTATTTTTTTAAATCATGTGATCGTCAAAATTTTGTATATCGACTCATTGACTGGTCGTTGGCATTTGTTTCTATTTTTGTACATGTACTGACCTCCTGTATTTTACTTCCATAAAGTCTCGCTTTCATGTCCTGATGAAAGAGTTAACCAAGCTCCACAATCATCCGGAAATGTAAAAAGTGAACTTAAAAAGACATATTGCAATCAAATTTTCTGTATTATGACAGCATACTGTCGAAAAGTTCAGCATAGTTGTTTTTTCTACAAGTTCAATATAGTTGTCACTCCTCTTATTTCAAAGAAAATTTTGTTCGGCAAGACGAAAAGCATCTCAAGGTGATTTGCCTTATCATCTAGAACGGAGTCAAAGTTAAAATATTCAAATAAATTTTTAATATGAGGACTTAAGAATATACCTTCTTTGACCTAAGCCTCATTTAAAATTGTATAGTTTTTGCGAAGGTATTGAAAGGTAGCATAACATACAAGGGCGGAAGTAAGTTGAACAACTAGAGGATCTTTTGTTGACATTTTTTACCCAAAGTTGAAGTGGCTGAAGATGAGGCCATAACTTTTGTATATGATGCTGTTTTCTCTTACGACTGTCGCATTTAGAAATGAAGCAATAACAATTTGTGTAGCCATTGATGTTCATCATATTGTAAGACTCCTGCATGTGAACTGTGAAAACAATAAGAATCGAATAAACGGAATTATGTAATAACCAAACCGCTTCCTTAACCCTTAACTGAAGTCGAGGGTCCAGTGGACCCACGAACAAACTTAAAACCTCCGTAAAAAACGCAGCGGTCGCCGTAGCTCTTTCTGCTTCTAGGTACCTTTCTTCAGTAAGCCGACGTGTGTGCAGTGAGAAGGACGCGTTTCGCTCGCTTCTCCTTAGGTCAGTATTAGGATACGCTTGGGTCCCCTGGACCCACGACTGTAAATACGTAATTTTTTTTTTTATTTGTTTGTTTTATTGTATTGCAGGTATTGTGGTATTTTTAATGGCAAATCGAGAAAATATGGCTGAAAATGAAGAAAACATTTTGGAGCAGTGGCTGAACGATGAATTGTCTATAGATGAGGAGGAATTTGAACCAAATTTGGGATCTGTGCGCAATAATAGCCCGAACAATCATTCAGAAAATGATTTCTCTGACAGTGGAGAAGAATTTTTGTTGACAAGTGATCACGATTCAAATTCTGATTTGTCTGAAGATGAAGAAGAAGATGAAGCCGAAGTTATTGAAGAAAATACATCTGGATACTTCTATGGAAAAAACAGATTCAAATGGGCTAGAGCACCACCTGCAAGAAACGCTCGTGTCAGGAGCCATAATATAATTAGATTGCCTGGCACTACTTCTCGAGCCAGACCTATTGATCCATATAATCCAAAGGAATCATTCGAGAAAATATTTGATGTGGATATAAAAAACACAATATTAAAGTGGACAAACATCAAAATGGCAGCGCTCAGAATTAAATATAAATCAATGGACCGTTTTGAACTAAGAGACTGCACTGAACAAGAGCTGGATGCATTTTTGGGTCTTTTGATCTACTCAGCTGTATTCAAGTCAAATCATGAAGCCGTAGCATCGCTTTTTGCTACGGACGGTACAGGTCGAGACATTTTCCGCCTTTGTATGTCCTCATTGCGATTTTATACGCTTCTGCTATGTCTTCGTTTTGACAACCCAGAAGACAGAAATGACAGGAAAAAAACAGATCCAGGTTGTATAGTCACAGACATTATAAATATTTTCAACAAAAATTCCCAAGCAAACTACTCAATTGGAGCCAATGCAACTATAGATGAGATGCTGGTTGGTTTTCGCGGTCGCTGTGCATTCAAGATGTACATTCCAAGTAAGCCCAATAAATATGGATTGAAAATGCAGTGCCTTGCAGATTCGAAAACACATTATGCACTCAACACCTATTTATATTGTGGCAAAAATTCTGATGGCCTTACATTGACTGCGGAAGAAAAAAAATTTCCAATACCAGTGCAAGCTTGTCTGCGATTATGCAAGCCAATTTTGAACTCAAATCGTAACATCACGACAGACAACTGGTACACTTCCATGGAACTAGTAAATATAATGAAGTCCAAAGGTCTAACCGTCGTTGGAACAATGAGGAAAAATAAGAGGGAGATTCCGAAAGACTTTTTACCTCACAAAAGTAGACAAGTCGGGTCATCGCTTTTCGGATTTACAAAAGATACGACATTGGTGAGCTTTGTCCCAAAGAAAAACAAATCTGTCGTCCTCGTTTCTTCTATGCACCATAATAACACTGTCGATGATAATACAAGCAAGCCTGAAATTATCCTTCACTACAATAGCACAAAAGGTGGTGTGGATTCTGTCGACCAAATGTGTTCTGTTTATTCAAGTAGTCGCAGAACTCGTCGTTGGCCAATGCCTGTTTTCTATAGGTTATTGGATATGAGTACACTGAATGCTTACATCATCCAGCAGAGCCACGAAAGAGCCTCGAAGATGACGAGAATGATGTTTTTGAAAGGGCTTGCCAAGATTATGTGCGAACCCCATATGAAAGAGAGGTATTACACCCAAAAACTCCCTGTGCAACTGAGGATGAGCATTGGTACGATTCTGAAACTCCAACCAGTAGCTCAAGACAGTGATGAATCCTTAAAGTTGGAGAGAAACAAGAGAAAAAGATGCTCTTTGTGTCCGCCAAATAAAAAAGCAAAAACTGTACACCTGTGTGGCAAGTGCAAAATGCCTATTTGCTTGACTTGTTCAAAACCAGTTTGTTTTTCATGCCTTTAAATGGGCTTACTTTGACCAATGTCAAAATTTTTCACGAAGAAAATTTTAAGTTTTTGTTCAAATAGTTTTAAAGAGTATGTTTTTTTTTCTAAGAAAAATGTTTTTTTATTTTTATTTTTTTTTTTTTTACATTTTTATTTTTTTTTTTTTAAATTACATGTTTTTAGGTTAAGATTTTTTTTAAGTTTACAAAAAGTACAAATATGAAATTGAAATCGAAGTTCCTTCCGTTTATTTATTTTTAAACTATATTTATAATTGTTCAAGTTTGATGTTTAATAAAAAAAAAATTTGAAAAAACTAATACTTTTTTTTTAATTATTATTCCAAAATGGCTGGGTCCATTGGACCCACGACTTTAGAAGCGTACATATTTTTTTCGACTTCAGTTAAGGGTTAAAGTTGACGAATCCCATGATTTCTCATAATTTTTCACCGATATATCATGATCTCATGAGTTTATTCAAAATCCCATGATTTTTCAAATCTTCCTTTAAAAAAGAATAAGAAAACCAATATAGAGTCAAATCTTCTAATACAATTTAGTTTTCTTAAGCATACAAATGTCACCGAAATCCCAACATCCCAAGGTCCGTCAGTCGCTTCAACATCAAGGGCAAGTGAAACTAATAAAACAAGCGCTGCTGTTTCTGTTAGAGATTCACATCCGACTATCTGTATAACTGAGCGACAAACATAGGAGCCATCCTAACTTCCAACGGGACACCCTAACACCATCATCAAGTGCAAGTTCTACTTGCACAATAACCATGAGCAGAGCAACGGCGCCGACAAGAAAGTATTCTTCGTGCGGCAGATTTTTGGGAACGAGCACAACAACAACTACATTAACGCTGCGCATCCTCATCATCGATGACGTTGACGATTGAATCGGAAACTTAACTAGCAAAACACAAGTGCGCAGGCCACACCCTTTTTCATGGTGAGGAAAAAAGCATCAACGGGCAACTGCAACGGGCCAGCGGCAGCAGCAGCAATAAATACAACAACAATCAGCATTGATGACTGGAAGTGGTGCGATATGGCCAGGCCACTGTGATCCTGTGCTGCTTTATATTTTTATATTATATAGTTTATATTATGCAATATTCTGTACTATGACTTATAAGTATGTTTCTAATGTGCTTGTGCCGTGCAGACGTGCCTAAACAATAAACAGTAGTTTCATTGGCTCAACTTTCCATTACCGCAGCACGAATTTCGACTCGCGGTTTTTTTTATTCCATAGATATGTGCAAATAAATAATAACTATAGCAATTTTAGAGCGAGGAAACATTTATTTCTATTTTTAATAATTTTTAAAGTTCACTTTTTTCCATACAAAACACTCAAAAATGGTTGATTTTGACATTTCTTCCCTTTTTTTTGTTCAGTGTTGCCATACTTGTTTTTTTTTTCTTGGTAATTTTTTTTATTTTAGTGCGCAAATGGAAAAGTACTTTGCATATACCCAAACTCGCACCCACCCCAAATCCTATAGTGACCCCAAGCAGGGGGGTTGCAGGGGGCAGCATGCCCCCCCTTACATTCCTAGCTGTTAGTACGCCGTGCTATCAATCAAAAAAAACTTGTTTTAGGTTCAAAAAATGCAATACAAAAAAAGTAGGGTTAAGTCCGAAAAAGAAAATATTTTTTTTTATGACTTAAAGTTGTTTCCTCGCTCTAATATTTAAAACATGTTCTATTGAGACCCCTACCTAACTGTACGAAAAAAATCAGAAGGAAATTCGTGCTGCGGTAATGGAAAGTCGCCCCGTTTCATTTGTGTCACAACATGAAATTCAAGACAATTGTGGAACTTCTCCTCGAAAAAAAAACAGAAGTTGTGGTACGAACAAATTTATACCAAGAAGTTGGAAGAGCTTTCTTTTTGTAAGAACTGGGTTCAGCCCAGTGAGAAAGGTATGATTTAAAATCCATATGCATCCTGAATGCAAGAACCAGCTTACTCGATTATTTCTACAAATCAAAAATCCATTTAGGTTCAGCCTTTCACATAAACAACTTTTTTTCATTAATGGCCTTAACATTCAGCCTTATCACAGGCCCCGTCGTAATACATTGGTACTACGAATCCCGAACAAATGTATCATAAGTCCCGTCGTACTAAAAATATATCCTACGAAATTTGGAGTTCGGGAAAAGTGGCATCACTAGCCCCGAATGAATAGGAAGTTTGACAGTTTTTTCTACGAACTGTTTTTTCATAGTAGTCTGGGCATCTGGATCTGTGGAAACAAAAAGAAAAAATAGCTTGCAGAGTATTAACAAAACGCGCAAAAATAAAACTAAAACAGAAAGTTAAGTTTTATTACGAAATTAAATGTGAAAATGTGGAAGAATTTACGAAGATTGAGGAAAAACGGCTCGAAGAACCGAAGAGATATAACAAAATTAAGGAAGAACTTTTGTAGCAGAAACTGCAAATTAAAATGCAAATGGTTCAAATTGAACATATATGGGATAAGCAGACCTTAATGATGAATTTCAATATGTACCACGCTTAAAGTTCTTCTCTTCTAATATTTTGACGTAAATCAGCTGACTTTGAAACTCTGAAAAGGATTGTTGTGAGGCAATGCTGGAGTGGAATCGCGTAAGGCGATAGTTGACTGTCACTGTTTTGATAGTCAATTTTGATTATCAACTCTTCTTGGTTCTGCGTAAAGTGATCACTAAAAGTTTAAGATTGCTTGGTAGCACTTACATAATATTATTGGTATGTTAGGTCACATGAAATTTTGTGCGATTTTTTTGCAAATTTAAATAATGATGTCAAAACCCATAGGAAAAAAAACCCAACTTTAGGAAACTTGGTGAAATTTTCAAGCTAACAAACAGGATTAAATGTCATTTCGATCAGATGTTGTGTTTTATTGATATTTTTGTTCATTGTTTTGTGGTGACAAATATTGTTCCTCCTATAATGTAAGTATGCATTCTTTTTAATTGTTATAAATTAAGTAAAATGTTTGTTTTTTGTTAAGGTCTGCAACACAACACCAAATAAAAATACTCTCCTCCTTCATGGAATTTCATACGGAGCTGGTGAGATCCTACAATGAATTGTCAAGCTCTCACACACACAAGTCATGTTTTAGGCAGTTCAAATTTCTTGCATGTCTAACAAAGCATTTTCGTTCTCTACAAAACTAGAAAATAATAAAAAGGATATTGATGATGTCGAATAACTTTTGGAGGAGTTAACTGTAGAAATTATATTGAGTACAGGATGTTCGCAGTTGACTTAAAGCTTCAAGAAAACAAGTTGACTATATGACTAATAACAAGCAAGTAAGGAAATTTTATTTATGAAGAAAAATATACATATCCAATGAATATATGACTGAATAAGTTCTTAAACATAAAGTAGAATCATGCAAAGTAGTTAAATTGAGATGATATACTTAAAGGTAAGTGTTGCATTAAATAATTCATTTTAACATACCTCCTCAACACTTAACAATTAAAACATAAATTTAAATTTAAGACAGTTTGGTTTCTACTAATTTTAAGCTAATATTATTCCAAGATTCTTAAAATGTTCACAATGTTTAGCAAAAGACAAATTTTTAGTTAATGGATCAGCTAACATATCTTCGGTTGATAAGTATTTAAGAATAACTGTTCCTTCTGATATGGCTTCACGGATGTAGTGGTATCTTATATGTAGATGCTTGGTTCGCGAACGTCTTCCTTTAAAGTTCGCAATATATTGTGCACTTTGACTATCGGTGGATATGGTAATCGGTTCATTAGCACAATGTAGATGAAGTTCAACAAGTAAAAGCTTGAAGTACTTGGCTCGTTTTGCAGCTGTTGTTAATGTGACATACTCTGCTTCTGCGCTGGACAAAGTAACTATGGGCTGTTTGCGAGATTCCCAATCAATTGGTGCACCACAAAGTACAAAAATAACACCAGATTGCGACTTTCGGTCATTTTCGTCTTCACCATAGCTTGAGTCAGCATATGCTACAATTGGCTTTCCAGTTCTGCAATAGAAAAGTTTTGTGTTAGGAGTACCTTTCAAATACCTAAGAACTGAAATAGCTGAATTCCAATGTTGAACTCTTGAATCTTGATTAAACTGTGAAAGAGTATTCACTGTATACGCTATATCTGGTCTACTGTACGTAGAAAGATGAAGTAAGCTGCCAATGAGTTCTTGATATGACTTTTGGTTCACAGGTTTAGTTTCTCCCTCAATTTCAGGTTCTTTTTGGAGTTTTGTTTTAGGTGGTAACGGTAATGTTCGTGGTTTGCAGTTCGTGAGATCATATTTTAAAATTAAGCTCTTGATATAATTTGACTGGCTGATCGATAAAGTTCCTTTTTTACGATCTCTTGAAATCTCCAGTCCTATGGTTAAGGTGGGTTCACCCATGTCCCTAATTTCAAAAAATTGTTTAAGATGCTGTTTGAAATTTACAAAATCGGATTGGCTATTTGTTGCCACAATTAAGTCATCAACATATGCAGTAATTAAAGTGAAAATACCGTTTTGTTTTTTAAAATAAATGCATTGGTCATAGTTGGAATTTATATAGCCGATTTCTTGAAGTTTGCTATCAAGTTTCTTGTTCCATTGATGACCAGATTGTTTTAATCCATAAATTGACTTTTGAAGCTTACAGACCTTTGATTTGTCATTTACAAAACCTGCAGGCTGTTCCATGAAGATTTCCTCGTCCAAGTCTCCATATAAAAATGCGGTTGATACATCTATGTGGTAAAGATCTAGGTCATGTTCCGTAGCAATAGCATAGAGCATGCGGATAGAGCTTATCTCAGCAACTGGAGCAAATGTGTCAAAATAATCAACACCATACAGTTGAGAATAGCCTTTAGCTACTAACCTAGCTTTCCTTCTTTCGATGGTTCCATCCGACCTTCTCTTAGTCTTGAATACCCATCGGCATCCAATCACGTTTTTATCCTTGGGACGATCTACAATCTTCCAGGTTTCATTTTTATGTAAAAAATCTATTTCGATTTTCATGGCTTCTTTCCATTCGTCAATATTTGAAGAATTTTCAACTTCTTTTAGGGTTTTAGGATCATCGTCTTTTGATTTGTCTGACAAATATGATTTCTCTTTATAGTTATGAATAGGAACGTTACGTTTGGGTCTGGGGTTTGATGTAGTGGGCTTTAGTTCTTTTCCCTTTTTTGAGTTTGGAATTTCTTCAACATCGAATTTGTTTACATCTTGGTCATCTAGGGCTTCCTCAAAGTTTTCAGAGTCTGAAGTTTCTTCCTGCCTATCATTTTGTATTGGTACCTCTGTCATTTTTTCATTTACATTCTCTTCAGCTCCATCGGTTCCTTCTTCATCAGCTCCACCATCATCATCAGGCAAATCTGACTTTTTCTCAGGCTTCTTAGCTTCTGTCGATCGTGATTCTTCGTTTATCCATTCAAAATCAACGAATTTTGACAACTTTTTGTTTTCTTTATTTTCGATAAAAACAACGTCTCTACTTATAATCACCGATCTTGTACCCCTTTTCCAAAGCCTATACGCTTTCGCATCGTGACAATATCCTATCAAAACAAATTCATCACTTCTGGCATCGAACTTGCTTTGGTTTGGTTTAAAACGAATGCGCGTGAACCTATCTCTTTAAAGTACGAAACATCGGGAATCTTTGATGACCATAACTCTTCTGGGGTTCTGTTGTGATTTGCTGTAGTTGGGCAACGGTTGCGAATGTGAGCTGAGGTTACAACTAGTTCAGCCCATAAAAAATCTGGCAAATTCACTTTGATTTTCAAACACCTAGCCATTTCGACAAGTGTGCGGTTGGCACGTTCAGCAACACCATTTTGCTGTGGTGTATACGGTGAACAAAATTCTTGTTTGATGCCATTCGATTCACACAACTCTCTAAAAACACGACTAGTGTATTCTGATCCATTATCAGATCTTATTCGCTTAATTTTGGAATTTAATTGATTTTCGACAAGTTTTTTAAATAAAATAAATTTGTCTATCATTTCGGACTTTTTTCGCAATGTATAAATGAATATTTTTCTAGAAAAATCGTCTATGAAAGTTACGAAATACAATGACTTACTCAGAGATTCTGTTTTCATAGGTCCGCAAATGTCCGAATGTATTAGTTCCAAACAAGATGATGTTGATTTCTCATATTTCTTATCAAATGGTAGACGTGTTTGCTTACCTCTGATGCATGCGTCACACTCGAGTTCATAGTTCGTAAACTCTGGAAGTCCTCTTACAAGATTTTCATGTTGCATACGCTTCAAAGATGCTGCATTCAAATGTCCCATCCTGTTGTGCCAGATTTTGAAATCTCCTGCTGCCTTTACATTGCCATTCCCAGTTTTTGAACTTAAACAAGCTTCTTCTTTAGATGGATAGACAAAATAAAGTCCCTCTGACTTTTTCGCGCTCAACAGATGTTTTCCGCTCTTGCTCACAAGACTTGCGTTGTCGGCTTCAAAATAAACTTTCACACCATTCATGGTGGCTTTGTTGATGGAAATTAAGTTTTCTTTAAGGTCTGGAACAAGAAGTGTATTAAAGAGCGAACAGAAAAGATTTTTGCCATTAACTTTGCTGACTATATCAACAGTACCAATACCCATGATCTTTATTTGTTTATCATTTGCAAGTTTAACATACCCAACGTGACGTTTTGATAAAGATGAAAAAAATGTTTCACTGTGGCACATGTGAGAAGTGGCTCCGCTATCCAAGCACCAACGAGAACTTTTGTTGTATTTAAGACTGTCTGATACCTCGAGTGCTCTTGTGGGAGAAAGCTCTAATGACTCCTGCATCATAAAACCGCTTTCCGAATACGAGCTATCAACTTTTCTTGCCACTTCATCATTAGATCGGCAATTACTTGCCTTATGCCCTCTGCGTCCACAACGTCGACAATTGTAGTTGCAATACCTTGAGCCAAATGAACTTGTACCGGGTATTTGTTGTGTTGATTGACCAAATTTCTTGGGTTTGTTGGAATAAGATGAAAAATTGTTTAATTTACCTCTTACTTTTAGTGCATTATCATTTGATAATTTCGGTTTTGAATCACCAACTTCCATCAACCTTATGCGGACTGTTTCTAATGAAGGGAACTCTTTTTGCGCTGCGAATGCTGCTTGAACATCTTTATAACTTTCGTCGAGACTATCAAGAAGTAGGACCACGAGAAGATCATCATCGAGTTTTGCTTCTAGTTCCGTCAAACGACTGATTATACCACAGAATTCCCGCAGATATTCGTCCATAGTTTGAGTTCTTTCCATACGAATGTTCAATAATTTTTTGAATTCTTCAGCCTTTTGCCGTACACTTTTCCTATCATAGCTTGAAGCCAAGAAATCCCAGATTTCTTTAGATGTTTGAAAGTTCTTGACAAGAGCTACTACGTGTGCTTCCATGGCGAGTAATAGTTCACTTCTTGCATCCAAATCCTTGTCATTCCATTTTTCCTGCTCATCCCTGTTTTCGGTTGGTCGTTCTTCCTTTCCTTGGACTATTTTGAGAAGACGGAGCTTGTGCAATACTCCTTCCATTTGTGCCCTCCAAGTTGAATAATTTTCACCATTAAAAATGGCTATACGACCTTGGACCGCATTCGAAAGAGACATTTTAAAATTTTTGCTAGTGCGATACAATTTTTTTATTAAATTCAAAAATTATGTAACACCAGCTGGGCCCATAACCTGTAGAAATTATATTGAGTACAGGATGTTCGCAGTTGACTTAAAGCTTCAAGAAAACAAGTTGACTATATGACTAATAACAAGCAAGTAAGGAAATTTTATTTATGAAGAAAAATATACATATCCAATGAATATATGACTGAATAAGTTCTTAAACATAAAGTAGAATCATGCAAAGTAGTTAAATTGAGATGATATACTTAAAGGTAAGTGTTGCATTAAATAATTCATTTTAACATTAACATCTTCGCTACCAAATCGTGTCACAGGCAAGACTTCGCCTGTAAATAAAACATGGACTACCCTAAAAAACACACCACAAAAAGAAAAGAAAGTGGATGATGTTATAAGCAACTAGACCTGCAGGAAAATTTCTTTTCCAAACAATCGGAAGCTCAAAATAAAACCAACGAAACTCTCGTTGAGATACGGGATGCTATTTTGCCAGTGGCACATATTAGGGAAAGGGAATCTGAAAGAGCTCATTCTCTTAAAAAAGAGGAACTAGAAATAAGGAAGAAAGAGTTGGAAATTGCTAACGATTTGAAGCTGTTAGAGCTAAACAGGACTGCTTAGTATTAAAACGATTGGAAGTAGATTTAAGTTATTTTTTGTTATCGTATATAAATATATGTATATATATAAAGGCAAGTATGGGTGTAAAAAGCCTTGAACGTCACTCAGAATCACAAACATACAAACAATTCGAGAATCGTCGGTGGTGAATCAAAGCATCTTGGATAATGACAGATTCAAAATATCTTTGAAGAGGAATGTTGCCGAAGCTAAGATAAAACTTTATCTTTTTTTTCGCTGAAAATAATTAAGCATTTAACCTGATGGAACACTTGCCATGTCTCATAAAAACTATCTGTAATAACTCCAAAGTATCCAAAAACATCCACAGCCGCCGCACTAAAACTACTGCGATTATAAAACACGTAACTGGTGCGCAAAATTTTTAAAACCTTTGTTCATTAATATAGATACGGACGGGCATAAGTTAAGTTGTTGTTGTTAGAATGTCTTAACAATTTTAAGATTCAAGATTTCTTTTATAGTCTATTGACACTGGATAAAGCTAATGCTAAAACAATTTATGATATTTTAGTAACTAGTTTCAATAAAAACGAAATTGATTATAAATCCAATTTAATAGGTTTTGGTGCCGAACTCATCAGATCGCCCTTATTTACAAGCTGATGTCCCAAACTTATTATAATGTAGTGTATTTGTCACTCCTTTCATCTTCTTCATATGCATGTTCCAATTTGCCCTTAAGTATTGAAGACTTATTTCGAGATGTTTATAATTATGTTCAGAACAGTCCTAATAGAATTGCAGCATTTAAAAACTTTTCAATCTATTTTGGGGATAAAGTCAAATTAAATTTTACATTATTCACAGGTACGGTGGTTTTCGAGGTTAGAACTAGTTAATTATATTATTGTGTAATATGAAGCCTAAGAAGTATATTTTGACGACGACGTAACAAAACTTGACAACTTACTGTCAAGCAGAACTATTCTAAATATTCTCAATGACTCTGCTCATTATATGTATTTATGTTTTCTTAGTTTTATGCTATCGTTTTTTACTAAACTTAACAAATGCAAACAATCCGAAAAGCCAAAAATTCAAGACATGTATAAAGATGTGACTACAGCCTTGAAGTCACTGTTGAGTTGCTATATCAAAAAAGGTGTATCGACCCTAGAAATCAACATTATTATGAGCATGGGGATATGTATTACGGCATAAAAGTAGCGCTTTTTTTAGAAACTTTTTCGATTGACAAGCAAATTGTTCAAAGCTTTCTATGCTGTTGTTTGTTCTTCTTAGTTGAAGGCACTAAGCAAATATATTCCAGAGTCAACTTCAACAACAGTGTCTTCATATGTACCTATGGAAACTTTGTCAAATACAAATGTTGTAAACAAAAATGTTCAGCCAATTTTTCCTCTTATTAAACATTTTCGAAATCTAGTAGCTGAAGATTCTTATCAAGGGATCAATAATGAATGGAGAATGCTAGTGAATTCAAACATTAAAAAAAATGGCCAATCAAACGAAAACAATATAGAATAATTTTGGAAGTATTTTGCACGTTGGTTTCCGTAATGGTTGCACATTGCCGGCAAATTTCTAGAACAAGAAAATAAATTAATCCCCTTCTTTATTGATTTCAATTCAGCCTTTGATAACTTCGATCGAAGAGCTCTGTTCTATAAGCTCTACAATACTGGAATGAGTAATAATTTTGGAAAGGCGCTTGAAAACATGTATTAAGAAAACCGAGCAGTGGTACGGTGTGGAACTGAAACTTCGGAGTGGTTCGCAACAGATATGGGAGTAAGACAAGGCTGTTCTTTAAGTCCTTACCTGTTTTCGTTGTTTATCAATGACCTCACAACCCGTCTACCAGACGGAATAGACGATTTGGTATTATTCGCGTTCTCGACCGAATCATTACAGTTGATGATAAATCGCCTTTATATGTACTGTCGAATTTGGAATTAACAGTTAACCTTGGAAAGTCAAAGGTGATGATTTTCAAAAAAGGAGGTGGTAGATTATGTAGAAACGAGCAATGGCATTTCAATGGAGAACCAATTGAAGTTGTAAGAAACTACAAATACCTTGGTATGACGATTACTAGTGATCTCAACATGGAGTTACTACAAAATACAACAGACAATTATATGCTGATAATCGAAACAGGCATTTCACCACTATTTGTTAAAACTTTAAAGCTCTACGTAGATTACATACTGAAAGTTCTTGATATGTTGTACAGCACCCCGAACCACAATTTGTGTGAACAAAATTATTTCAGCAACCACAATAGCAAAGAGCTAATATCTACCATCTTTAAAATGAGGGGAGAACTCATAAAGCTTAACTACATACTACATCGTTCGGATTTACCGATCTATTGCAGCCTTTGCAACTTCGTGAAGCGAAAAGATGTAGTACACTCTATTGGTAGATGTCCTGTCCTGTTCTCACGGAAACTCGTAGACTGTATCTAGGCAGTGATATTAAATCTGAATCTGAAGTAAGAGCACTTTTAAATTGTGAATCAGATGTAAAGCCACTTCTAAACTATTATAAACAAGCAATAACTTACCGAAACAATATTATAAATGAAAATTTTTAGTTTCAAAACCATTAAGCTACTATTTATTTTGTAAATGATGTAAGATGTAACTAAAACAAAAATTTCTTTTTATTTTTTATTAAATGTCAATCAGGCAGACGGCAGAAGCCACGCTTTAATGATTTATGCATAAAAATAAAAAAATGCTTGTATTATAATGAAGAAAAAATAAAATTATCTACCTCTTGTCTAAATTTATTTTTGAGGTATTTTCGCTGCCACATTCTTCAGCCAACACTGAAAGACTATTTTTAAAAGTAACATTACTCAAAACGAAAATCAGAAACAGACTTGAAGAGCCTTGAAGAGAAGAGAAAATCAAAGTTGTTTTGGTTTCAAAGTCACAAAACCATTAACCCTAGTTTACAGCCCCAAAAAACTTACTACTTTTCTTGCCTGGGGTGTGTTACACCCCAACAGTTTCAAGCGCATCGAATTGTTTAAATTAGTGTTCTGTTGCCTTGTTTACGTTTTTTTCCAATCGAGTTGGCATTGGAATAATTGTTACTTTTTATGAACACGTGTATTGTTCTGCAAAAGTTAAAGCGATTTTGTAGAGAAGTGCAAAAAACTTTGGAATTTATCAAAAAGTAAGTATGAAAATATTGTTTTATAACACATATGTTAAAAGTTAAAGAACTTTGTAAATGTATACCTAATTTGTTTTAGTGTCTAATTTAGATGAATTATTGAAAAATATAATAAAGGTGATAAAGAAGAAAGGGAAATAGCGTTGAGAGCAATGCTAGACTTGGAATCAGATGAAGAAGGCGAGACTGATCCATTTTATGCTGGCGGAGATGACGAACAAAATGATCCAGATTTTTTGCCAAATGTTGAATTCGATTGTATTTATTTTCTTTTAACATTCTGTATAAATCGTTCTTTGAATAAATTTATTCCTTAGCGGATTATGAGGACATCGATGAAACTTCGGCAGAGATGTTGGGACCAATTGAAAGTTTGCCTGAACCTGATGAAGTTGAAAGTGATATTGATCAAGAATCAACGACTCCAGTTTCAAATGACGTATGTTTTCTTGCTCATAATGGTCGAAAATGGATGAAAGATCCGGAGACAGCAGCTCTGTCTCGTGTTCAAGGAAGCAATGTTTTCAAGCCTGGTGGAACTGTTGGATCTACGATTAATTTGAAAAACTCGTCTCTTATCCAAATTTTTAATCGAATTTTTAACCTGGATATGAGAAACGAAATCATAAAACGGACAAACGAAAAGGACAATGATATCTACGAAAAATTAAATGCAAAGCGAACAGAGCAACGTTTTTGGAAGCCTTTAAATATGAATGAACTGCAGGCATACTTTGTGGTTTTGCTTTACATTGGAACAATGAAAGATGGTCACCGCCGTCTGCGTACACTTTGGGATCCAATACATGGCCATACAATTCTTCGCGCTGTGATGTCATTTACACGCTTTGAGGAGTTGAATTTATTTTTGCGATTCGATGATTCAATTGGCCGTCGAGGACAATCAGCCGCAAAAAAAAACATTCTCCAGCCCGTTGAATTCCTTTTGAAAGAATTGAATCAAACCTTGACATCAAATTACATTCCATCCGAAAATCTAACCATTGACGAGCAATTGAAAGCCTTTCGTGGGCGCTGTAAGTTTCGTCAATATATGCCAAGCAAACCTGCTAAATATGGTATCAAGTTTTGGTGGCTCAATCAGAGTTCAACTGGATATCCATTGCAATTTTCAATATACACTGGCAGTAGTGATCAAAGTGTAGGCCTTGGCCGTGGATACGATGTTGTGATGTCATTGATGCCGAGATATTTTCACACCGGAAGGAATCTTACAGTGGATAACTTTTTTACTTCTGTAAATTTGGCACTAAAGTTATTGGACAAAAAAATTACTCTTCTTGGGACTATTCGCAAAAACAAACGCGACATTCCCAAACCATTTGTTGTCAAGGAACTCCTAAATGAGTATGATATACCAATCAAAATAAACAACAAAAAACAATACCGTCCACTTTATTCTTCACTTTGTGGATTTTCGGAGAAAATGGCATTGGTTTCATATGTTCCAACACCCAGGAAACAAGTTGTGCTGCTTTCAACACAGCACATTGTTGAAAAGGCAGTTTTCGGACCTCAAAATAAACCTCTCATGATATTGGACTATAACAGAACAAAAGGAGGAGTCGACGTGTTTGACCAAATGGTATCTATACACTCATGTTCTCGTCAAACCAATCGGTGGCCCATGGTTGTTTTTTACAATTTGTTGGATGTTTCAGCTTTAGCCACAGTTATTATTTTTCGCCATTTTAACCCTCCTTCAAAAAATATAAAGGTATTTAGAAACGAGAAGCTTATCCAACTTGCACAAGAACTAATGGAAAAGGAGTTGGATGATCGTTCGCATCCTTCAATGGAAAAGTTACAAAGTTAGTCTTGATGCTCTCCGCGCTATGGGAAGACAGTTGCAGGTTTTTCGTTCAGTTGACGAGAAGCTTCCACGAAAACAGGTATTGATTATTTAAAAAAAAAAAACAAAATGTTTCTAAAAAGCTTTTTTATTTTCAGGCCAGATGCCATCTTTGTCCGAGAGCAGACGACAGGAAATCGAGGTCAACTTGTGATGTTTGTGAAAAATACATTTGTCATCGCCACATCAACACAGTTTGTACTAAATGTCTGCCAGAACTTCCATCTATACCAGAATAATAATATAATATATATATATAATATAAAAATAGAATATAATTATTATTAATTCATGAAAAATAAAATAAACATTAAAAGATTGATTTATTTTACATTTTGATCATTGGGGTGTAACACACCCCAGGCAAGTGTGGACGACCTTTTTTCACACGAAATTTCCAAAAAATCAAGTTGAAGCTCTTTTATTAAATAAAGAAGAAATTTATTCAGAAAAAAGAATTTTGTTCACTGATTTTTTATCCCAAGTCGAAAAACTGATTTTCAAAAAAGTTACAAGCATTTAAAAGTCGTCTGGGGTGTATCACACCCCAGGATGTAAACTAGGGTTAATAGACAAATATTTTAGTAAAGTTTATTATCAATAGTATTGTATATAATATTATGTAATTTATTTATTTTTTTGCTCTAAAATGTCACTAAATGTTATTTTGAAACTTAATAAAATGAAAAGAAATATCAAAAGTATTTTTTATTTAAAATTTGTAGCTTCAATTATAAGCTAATATTGACTAGTAAGGGCCCAATGAAGAATAAGCAACCTCATGATATGTTTAGGATCTCATGATAAAAAATCATCATCAATTTTTGTTGAATCGGCAACACTGGTTCCATTGTTGCAACCTTGAAGTTCTGCTCCGTTCTTGGGCAATTCTATGTCCCTAATAAGATCATTAAATTCAGCTGAATTCAGAGATCCAACGCGTTGACCCTTTACGTTGATGGTGTAATTCTAGCTTATGTAAGAACTTAATTTATGCTGACTGAAAGGAGTACATTTTACCAACCTAATCTTTAACCTATAAAAGTCAATAGTTACAAATTGTATGTATCCAAGTAACAAAGGAAGACTTCCTAATTTTCTTTACAATATAAAGACCGAACATTTAAAGAATAGCCTCTGCAAGTTAATCTGGTACTACATTTTTTTTCCTTAAGTAGCACCAACAATTCACTTTACAAACGTTACACAACCATTTTTATTCGCTTCTTTTGATGACAGTATCTTTAAAATTGTTAGCGTTTGACCATTTCAAAACGTTTAGATGTTCACAATAGTTTCCTCTGAATTCAATTGTTCTCCTAACTCACAACATTTACATCAATATACTTAACACATTCCCTAACAAGAAGAATTTAAGCGCAATTCCAGATTCCAGATTCCATCATGGGACATCATCCATAAACAAAAATATACATTCTTGTCGTAGTGTCTTTGTCATCGAACAAAAGTAATGAACTCATTCCATGTGATCAACAAATAGTGATAGCTGGTTCATTAGCGATCTGGTGCATTAATGGCCTAATTAACATGATCATGATGGGCAACGACACGACAACGACGACGAAGATGAAGACGACCACGACGACAGCCAATAAGTTCCTGTTCGGGTTGTGGGGATAAAAGACGAACTATAGTTGGCTTTATGTGATGCGGCTATGCGTGCTTCATATAGCTCATTATCGAACATTAGTTTCATTTTTTTTTTCCGTATAGGTATCATTTAAATTGGATTGCATTCTATTGGTGTCGGGATTGATCTGGGACTTTGTATAGGAGTTGTCCCGTGGTGCTATTATACTCACCGCAACTGATGCTTTCAACTAATTACAAATACATGGTTACCACTTTAATTTAAATCTGTGGAATATTTTAACGATTGACCAAGGAATTACATATTGCCTTAAATACAATTTTTACTAAATTATAAAACCTAGGTGTTTGTTTGTTTGTCTAAACTAATATCAAGACCTTTTTTATTTGTACTTAAATCTTTTTAAAATAAGGTCCTTAATATAAAACTTAATGCTAACTTAAACTACCTATCCTACCTTTAAACTACTTAAAACTAGAACAACCACAGCAGCAAATCTAACTATCTAACATTTCTGTACGTCCCGATTCTACAGGAGTCGCCTATCCACGGTTCTTCGTCTGACGTGGTAGATTAACGGAACTGCCTGTATCAGACCGCATCTATCTAAACAGAAGAATGTCTCTGGTGGAATGAACCGCTCAAGTGTGCACTTTCAAAATATTTGTCGTTCGGAACGCCCCGAAAATTAAATTGTTGGTCAAAGACATAGCTCTTGCAATGTGACCCCGAACGAGTTTTGTCACGAAATTGTCAATTCTGTTCATTCGAGCCCGTTGTCTAGTTCTTCGTTGGAAGAGTAATGCGCATAAGAAGATTCGGCTCTTCTATATAAGCCGGTACAGCGTCGTAAACACTGCCGCTCGAACACTCGAAACTTCTTCATCTGGGAAGGGACAACGTTGAACCACACAGGACAACCATAAACTTTCACCGGCCGTATGAGGTCCATGTAGCAAATTACCATCACTCTGGGGCCAAGCCGACTGCTGTAAAACTGCCGTTTCGTCAGAGCGAATGCTCCTCTGGCCCTGGTCAGAGCAGCATTTACATATATGTCTGTCGAAATATAAATACTGATCTAACCATATACCGAGGTACTTCACTACACTTTTGCTCGCTAATGGTTGCCCGTGAAGATAAACGATGACCATCTTGCGCCAATTCTTGCACGTATCCCTCGTGGTCCCAGCCAACGGAGTCCGGAACAGAATTGTCTTCGACTTCTGGTAATTTATTTTCAGTTTCCAGTCGTCGCAATATCGCTGAATCTTGTCGAAATCACGCTGCAAGAGAAATCTAATAACCTCAACCTTTCGGGCCGTTCTGTACGCAATTAGATCGTCGGCGTACGCAATTGCCTTTGTAAGGCCGCGTTTCCACTTGCAAGTCAACTCGCGGAAGTCTTGCAGAAGTTTCTTGCAGTCGCGTTTACATTGTCATGTGAATTCTTGCAATTTCTTCTGCAATAAATGTCTTGCAAGAAGCTCGCGCAACATACTGTCGCAATTTATTGCAGATGTATTTACACCAGGAGAGCAATTAATGTCGCAAGAAATCTGGTTGTTTACTTAAAATTGTGATATGTTAAAAATTTGGCAATATCTTGGAACGAAGTTTAATGTTTCGTTGTATATATTTAAATTACCAGAATTATTTCTAATAATAAGTGTATATATATTAGAAACAAAACCGCCCTTACAATTTTCGAAAAAAAAAATGTTTATTAACTAATGTTTTTTTTTAAAATTAAACGGCATTGAAGAGCGTGCTCGTACAACCCATTCTGGCATCTATTTACTTTTAAAATTACTGGCTTAAACTCATTTTTATTCTTAAATGAGAGCAATTTTCTTTCTTTCTGACTTTCTAACTTATTTGTTCTTTTAAAATTTGTTTCCTTAAAAGCGTTTTTAACAAAAACAAAAATTCTTTAAATAATTGTTCTTAATTAAAAAAAAAAAACGACATGTGAACAGAGATTTTTATTATTATATTCAAAACAATATATCAACATAAATAAAACGTTGTCCGGCACAATTACAAGTAATAAATTCTAATTTATTTTTGTGTCAAACATTGATAAATAATAAAACAACGTTTTTATTTCATGTAGAGTTAATGTTCTTGAAAATACTCTAAACTGTGAGCTATTTTGGAGAATCCCGGTTATTCCATAAACATGGATTACATGATTTCATGAATTAAACGCATAACTTCTTCGCGAGGCCATTCACGACCTTTTATTTTACTTATTTTGTATGTGTAAAGCAAACACGTCAACCAGCTACTTGCGCGAGATATACGAAACTGTTTCGATAAGCTGCAAGAACTGTCGCGAGTCGGTACAAATGTGTTTAAACTAGCAATTAATTGCACTTGCAAATACTCGCAAGAAGTTATGAAAGTACTGTCGCTATAGAAATTGCTTGGTAGTTTCCACTTGCAATTCACTGTCGGACAGACTATCGGGCATTTATTGCAGAAATTTTCTTGCAAATGGAAACGCGGCCTAAGACTACCTATCAGATCGCTGGTGTAAATGCTGAATAGAATCGGCGAATTCACCGCTCCCTGTTGAAGACCATTTTTAATTGAGAATGTTGTGGTAGAAGTTACATTGCCACTTTTGACAACAATTTTTCGACCGTTAAGCATATCATACAGTATATACAGCCATGGCTTGCTTATGCCAAGCCTGCTCAGTTTTAGGTAAAGACCCTCTAACCATACGGTGTCAAAGGCCTTTTCCAAATCAACCAGAACAGCACCTGTGCTTTGTTGTTTTGATTTATTCCATTGGATATCAGAAACGAGTTTAGACGCAGCATGAATTGTGTCATGACCCGCCTTGAACCCGAACTATTTGTTTGGAATTATTTTGTTGTCCGAAGCCCACTTAGTCAGAGCCCTGTTAATGATTTTTTTCAAAACTTTACTGATGCTCGGAAGAAGATTTATCGACCGAAGATTTTCCGGTTGGAGTTGTCCTATCCCTTTTTCGGGAGAGGATGAACCACAGCGGTCTTCCAAAGCACTGGATAATATGCATTATTTAGTGCATCATTGAAGAGTGTGGTCTAAATGTCAATTGCCTCCATCGGTAAATGTCTTAGTACAACGTTGGATATACCATCGACACCTGCTGACTTTTTGTTTTTTAATGAATTGAAGATGAGCTGAAGCTCAACCTTCGTCACTAACAATCGCCGTTTGATCGGCGATTATGGCATTTGCCAAGGAAGTCTTCGAACCGCATGAAACCTCGGTTCTCAGATCGTCATTGTGTCATATCATTTCGAAGGTAAAAGTGATTAAGTAGGGCTCTGTTTTCCAGGTCGTGGTTGGGGCGAATGCTAACATTCACCTTGTACACTTGCTGGAAAGCAGCTCCCATCGCCTCTACTTTTTTCCTTCGGATCTTCAACTATGTAAAAGTCATCGTCAAAGATGGCTTCTTCTCTGTTCTCTTCGGTTCTTTAGAGTTTCAGACACGGAAGGTCATTATCGTTCTTTTTTCTGAATATTTTAGGGAACGTACTAGGGTCACTGGATTTAACTGACCGGATCTTACGGTCCCATTACTTGTTAATTGATAACCTGCAGTTCTCCTTAATCAACAAATTGACATTTTTTATTGACGACTTCAGTGTCCTAACCTCCAAGTCGTGTGGGTCTGTAAATCGTCTGTACAAGTTTTTGAGTGTTGTCAGCAAGCCGCTCTTGTGCTTACGTAGTGCGTCAATAGCCGCGTTTCTTTAAGCGTCCATTTGGTCCCGTTCTTTGTGCTTTTGTATTTTCCGTTCTATCGTTCGTTTTGTTGTTTCGTCCATCAGTTGTAAATGTTGGTCAATTTCTGTATTTGTCAGGTTTCTGTTGTTTGGTGGGGCTATGTCACTCGAACGAAGTTCTCTCGCTAGGGCAACGCATCTTACTGTAGTTGTAAGAGTGCTTTGCAACGTATTCCTCCAACTCCACGCGTTCGTTCGGAATCTGCATTACGTCAGCCAGTCCGCATTGATCACTGTCGTACTCGACTGATCCAGAAAGAAGCCGCTTCTTGGATAAGATGGCTTTTTAGTAGCCGTTTGTTTGAACGTGCTAGTCTTGGAACTACTGCTCCGATTTCAAAAACTCTTTTAGTTTGAGAAGGCTTAAACTAGTACGAGCTTTCACTGCGGGCACTATGGAAAAGGTTAAAGTTTTGCTTAAATAATGTATGACTGAAGACTTTTCCATGCTAACTAAGTTTGCGTGAAAGAAACGTCGTGGAGTGCAGCTTATAATAAATGTTTTAAGTACTTATTTTAGAACTCAATGTTTTTTAAAAGTTACTTCGTGCTCGGTCTGTATTTTTCGGTTTCGAAAATAGATCTAAATAAAACACACACAGCGACACATTTTTGATGAAAATGTTGTTTCAAAATAAATTTTGGACTTTGCTATGAAGTGATAAAGACAATATCCTTCACTTGACAAAATGTTTAAATACTTGTTCGCACATTTCAGGTGGTATGTTTGCCAAACTTGAGTAATGTTTATTTTTAATGCTTCTATAGTCAAATTGGATACCATTCAATTGCGCCATTAATTTTTATTTAGCATATGAACCTGTAATTTGACGACCATAAGTTTGAAAGTCAGTAACAGAAATAAAATTCAGCAATGAACTTATTGGACAAAATGACCACTCTATGCTGTGTCCATGCTCCACCTTGTTCGAGTTTTAAGCTCTTCAATAGAAATGGTGTAGTAGTATTCGATTCTGTAAGTGAGTTCCGTTCGATCAAACACTTTTCCAACTACGCTTTTTAAGTCTTCTTATACTAGCGTCTTCAGCTAAACTAGCCACAATTCTAATTATCCATTTCCTTCTTCCCGCTAAGGCAAATGTTAGCGTTTGGAACCTGAGCAACGGCTTTCTGCGCGAGTCCTTGAAGCGATGAGAGTGTCATCTGATCATCCCCACGTGTCAACATTGGAAGGTTAAGAAGGTCCCGAAGAGTGGTGATGGCCGGCTTTTGACGATAGCCTCATTAAGCTCCTAAAGGATTCAAATTCTTCAAAGATGTCATTAATCCCCGTGAGTTTCTATGTAAGAAACTGTCTATTTTGGCAACTTGCTTGCTCTTCTACAGGAATCTTGGAGGTTCAAGCTTTTTTTGTAGGTGATTCCACGTCGTTCTTTCAGAGAGAAGCATTAGGACTCTTCGTTGTTGTTCTGAGTCTTTTAGTTGATCTGTCAGCAGCTAGGCTTTCCTTAGCCTATAAGGTTTCAGGATTTTTCTCTGCTAACAACCTTAAAGACCTCTCATCATTATGACTATGTCGGCGGTGAATTTCTATCCATGGAGGAATTTCCCAGTCTTGCGTTACATAGCAGATTCAGCCTTGGTTGGATTATTCACGACTATGCTGTCACTGTTGAGTGTAGTTTAGTGGCATTCAAATTTGCTGTGCTAGTTTTTCCTTGTGTAAATTGTAAGAAAATAGAAGTACTTAGCTAAGACTCGGAGCTGTGACCCCGATTGTTTTCCATGGCATTCCGTCTGCACACTTGTTAGTTTAATGCTGTCCATTGTTTTCTGTTTTGCTTTGATAGTAGAGGTGACCGTCACTATTTTTGTAAGAATTGTATCCACATATGTATAAAGCCTGTGGTACTATCAATCCCCCACCGCTGCTCTTCATAGGAGGAGTATTCCTCGATGTATTGGTAGGATACCTTTACCTCCCTCAGCAGAAACGCTTGACCGTTGAACAGTCGCCTCCTTTAGTTTATCACAAAGCCTTGTGCCAAGCCTTTTAACAGCTTTCTTATAGTTAGAGACGTTACTACGCCTGAAGCTGGGAACGGAACAGCAGTTAATGATATCATCACAGTCTACAAGTCCGATGCTAGTCCGATCCTAAACACCAAGGTGGGCAAAAGGGTTTAGGGGAATGTCCTCTTCTTCTTCAGTTGTTTTAAAATTCATGTCATTCGTGACTTCTGCCGACACTTTAGCGTATATCCCCACTAGACTTGAATTCGTTTTTGTTGTATCAGTCATTGCTTATCATAGGTCTTGGAGTTTCTTATTTGGTGTTGATATCTTCTGGAATATCGCTTATGTATAAAAGATACAAGGTTAATTAAGACACTTATTTGCAGTAAAACGGATTCAATTTTTTGTATTTAATTTTGGTCGTATTGTTCTCTTAAGAGACAGACTCTAACATGTTGCTTCAGTATTTCCTAGTACTGTCTGGGTAAGTGCCCTATTCAGTTTGTAATATAGTATCAAATGCCAAACATTGCCAAAGCCTTAGGTAACATTTAACAATATAGTCGACCATGCTTGTTTTGATGATTTGTATAAGCGATCTATGTTACTTCTGTTGGAGATATTCCTAGCTTATGTAAAACAATGATTTCCGATTTAAGGCATGCGTATATTTTAAATTGGAGTTTTTGAAGGCTATTAAGGGCATTTCTTTCAAAACCTGAGCTGTTATAATATTAGCCTTTTGATTTTTTGTTAGATAGCTAAATTTGACACAAGTTTCTTACTAGCGTGATAAAAGGAAATAACATTTATACTTCATATCAGTAAACTGCAAGGGATTTTAAGCCATATTCGAGAATGTTTGAAATTGTACTACTTTTGTAGTAAGTAAAGATTACTTGAAAACAATTTTCGATTGTTTAGGGATCCATTAAAGAAAATTGTACACATTCAACGATCATTATACCACATAAAATGACAGCTGAGTTTGACAGGTGTAAATTGCCAGTGCTATCAACTTGCAAGCACTACTAAATTAATGACACAAAGTTCTGTTATGTTTGGCATTTGATTCCATTCTATTAATTATAACACACTTCTCTTTATAAAAAAAAAACGCATATAATGTTATGAGACTAAGTTACGACATAACTTTCTTGGAAGTGGCAACCATTTTTTCATATGGAATTTTCAATGACGAATAAAAATGCGTCTATTTTTGGGCTATATGGATGACGACTTAGGTGGATGAGACTATCTTCAAATATAATCTTAAAAGCAGTGGCAGAATTTTCCTATTTCCATCTTTGCTTCAAGGCATCGTTCTATAGCAAACGTGACTTAATGCACTTTTTCGTCAACACACAAATTCTGTCAATCTATTCATAGGTATTAATCCTTATGATTCTTAAGCAAATTAGTGGATTTCTTTTCTGTTTTGTTATTTGTATCATGTGAACTAAATTCCCTGATGTCTTGAATAGAATCTATGTCTCCTTAACTGCTATAACACCACCTGCTGCTGTTGAAGTGATCCCTTTAATAATATAAACGTTCATAGGTACGTACCGTACATAATACAAGTGGTCTGTTTATATTAAAAGCTGATCAATACATAATTTATATATATATTTTTTTTTGGAACTGAAAGGGTATTGTTTCGAAATGAGCTTTGCTCATACAAAGGAGAAGCGTTTTATTTTTGTTGGCATGTTGATTTGATTTGATAGCGCATTTAAATTTCATTTTTACGACAATATTTGGGTTATTAGGTAGATTCTCATAATTGGCTGTTGATCTGAATTTGTTGATTTTTGAGAATATAATTGAGACAATGACAGGTTTTTATGATGTTGATAGGAAGTTATGGGCTTACAAGAACCAATAATAAAATAACATTCAATGGATAGGTATGTAAAGTTTTTATTGCTTGAAAATATTTAAAACACATTATTTGTAATCAGCGAACTTAATGAGGTCTTAAAATGTCACAGATTAAAAAGAAATTTACAATAAAGTATTTGGTATCGTTTAATCAGAAATTTTATGACCCTGAGTTAAGATAAATTTTGATTTGATTTTTTGTATTCTAAATATTTTAAACATAAAAACATTCGTCGATGGTCGTATTTTGGTTGAGAATATTGAGCAAATGGTTGTACTACCAATTTCAGTTTTCTATGAAAAGTCTGTTGTATTATAAATGAAAGCAGTTCTCTCAATTGTGAAGATGCACTATCAACTCCAAACAATATTTGTTGTACGGCAGTACATAAATAGGCTAGTTAAAACGAATATGAATAAATTAGGCGGCGTACCAGTTTTTAGAGAACTAAGGCCTAGTGACTAACATTACAACTCATAGCCATTCCTGTGTGCGAGTCTCATCAGGGATGTAGTGGACCAACAGTTTGATGCCGAATTAGAACGGCTAATTTATAAAAGCACTTTTCATTATTCTTGGAGGATTTGACAATTCCTCTCAAGATGCAGTATCCGTGGAAAAAAACTTTAGATGGCATTGACAGGAATTGAACACAAGACCTCTGCATCACAGTCTGAAGCACTAAACATCACGGCTGACAAAAATGAAAGTGATCACAATTAGCCACGCGAAAGATAAGGTCTATGAATATACTAATACTCCAATATCAATAAAAGATAGACTTTGTGAAGATATCAATGACAGAAAGCTGCAAAAGAACGAAATAAAATGAAACATTTTATAAGAGGAAAATGAAATGAAATAACATAAAATAACATACAACGATTTCTCTTGAAGACACTAATTTTCCATAGGAAGTTGTTTTAATCGTGCGTATGATTTTAAAATTTTTTTTTAACAATTTTTCCATAACATTAAAGTCATGTATGTACATAAATTCTAAAAGATATTGCCTTATTTTTCTAAAGCACCAAATGCAACCCCATAATTTGTTTTTATCTAAACCATACATTTCAATAAAATGTGAAAAAAACACATTTGCAGACACAATACAGTAATACGGAATGATTGAACTTTAGAAAAACATCACGATAGGTACGCTATTGGATTTCTATCTAATCTAACTATTGAAAATTTATCGTTCCAAACTCTCCAATTAACGAAAAAGATCCTACTGGAAAGATCCTTTACTAGTTAATACGCCATGCTTCCTCGATAGTGTAAGAATTTGTTTCTGTCCTACTCTTATGGTCTTATTCCGAGTAGATGGAAAACAGCATTTGTCCAGCCCATCTTCTGGCTTCTGATATAAATCCTAAAGATCTACGACCTATAAGTCTATCATCATTCCTTCTTAAGACCCTGGAAAGATTGATTGATATCCATTTAAGGGCACGTATCGATACAAGACTTCTGTCTTCGTCTCAACATGTCTACTGTAAAGGTAAATCGGTGGAAACAGCGTTACACACTTTAGTACGCACCATCGAATATTCACTCCATCATAAAGAGTTCACTATGGTTGCTTTCCTTGACATCGAAGGAGCCTTTAACAACGTGGACACATCTGCAATCACATCTGCACTGACATCTCTAAATGTAGAGAGTTCGCTTGGGAAGTTAATTCATTTAATGCTTACTAGCAGAATAATTAACTCAAAACTGGGCAACTCTTCTTGCAGGCGACTCGTTAGTGGAGGGACACCGCAAGGTGGTGTTCTATCCCCTCTCCTCTGGAACCTAGTGGTGAATGAAATCCTAACTAGTCTGGATGCGGAGGGTTTCAGAGTGAAAGCCTATAGCAGTTTCAGGAAAGCAACTTTATATCCTAAAAGAACTCTTAAAAATGCCTTGGACAAATTAAAATTCTCAGACGAGGCTAAATATCTGGGTCTTGTCTTAGACAAAAAACTAAATTGGAAACGCAACGCACAGGAAAGAGTCAAAAAAGCTACTGTAGCTCTCTTTTCTTGCAAAAAAGCAATTGGTAATAAATGGGGTTTACAACCCAGAATCACGCATTGGCTATACACATCGGACCAATTTTAACGTACGGCCCCGTTTGCGGCACTAGACACCTTGCTCTATCTTACACCTCTTGACATATTTAGCAAACAAATAGCTGCAAGCTCTGCTATTCGCCTCAATGCTTCGTTGCAGTGAACTAACAACAACATTGGCCACTCCGTAATTCTAAGGTACTTTGAATCAATTCCAAAGCACACAGACTACACCATCTTCCAACTACAATTCGACAGAAACTTCCAGATTTCTATACCTACCGAGCTTTTTGGGAAGATAGGGATTTCTTGGAGGATGAGCCAAAGTCAATCCATTTTTACACAGATGGGTCAAAAACAAAAGAAGGGGTTGGTGAAGGTGTGTACTCTAAACGACTGAAATTAAGCCTCTCATTCCGCCTTCCCAATCATTGTAGCGTGTTCCAGGCGGAACTTTTGGCGATTAAGGAAGTCTTGTCTTGGCTCAAAGAAAACGTGATATCAACATCTGATATCCGTATTTTCTCTGATAGCCAGCCCGCTATCAAATCTCTGGACTCTGTCTCTACAAACTCTATAACAGTCCATAACTGTCGATCATCTCTAATGGAGATGGCGCAACAGTTTAATATTCACCTTTGCTGGGTGACATTCCAGGTAACTGTAAGGCAGATGAACTCGCCAGGAACGGTACAGTACAGCCCATCCTACCACGTTTGGCAAGTACTGGCTTACCAATCGCTACTTGTAAACTGTTGCTAATGCAAGACGCTGCGAGGAGGGCAGGCACAAGGTGGAACAACATCTCCACGTGTCAAGCCATAAAAAACATCTGGCCAACACTGGATATAAAACGTTCAAGGTGCTTGCTCTCTCTAAGCAGATCGCATATAAGCTCGATAATAGGAGTCATAACCGGACACTGTCTAATAGGAAAGCACGCCACGAGACTAGGCGTATTCTCAAATGACTTTTGCAGAAGCTGTATGGACGAGGAAGAGGAAGAAACGGTTCTTCATTTTCTCTGCACATGCCCTGCTCTAGCTCGAAAACGCAAGAATTACCTAGGAGAATTCTTCTTTAACGATCTAAACGATCTAAATCATATCAGTATAATCAGCCTCTCACGTTTTGTAAGGGACTCAAGCTGGTTCCATTGAGCTTAGGAGGAAGCCTCAAGATTCATGTGGTATCACAATGGGCCATTAAACTGGCCTAAGTGTGTCCGTTTCCATCTTGGACAGCCACTATGACCTAACCTAACCAAATATGATTATTCCAGTTCGTCTCAGAAACAGAAATGCTAGTATATACACAACAAAAAAAGGGAATTCCCATAATTTATCATTTAAAATGCGCGAAATTTCCAATGCTTACTTATTTTTTTTATGTTCGTTATAGGCGATATCGTTAAAACCGATATTTTGTAAGTATACATTTTGTAAAAACCTCGGCCGGGACTTCGAGATAAGTTTGTAATAACCGATATTTCGTTATAACCGATGCTGTATAACGGATTTTGACTGTATATGTGTATACATTCATATGTTTTAATCATAATCCTGATATTCTGGACCGTTCAATAGTTTTTGTATTGGCGACTGAATTATTTCGTCTGAAATTATGTGAATATTTGAGTCTCTGGGCTGGGGATAATGATACGGTGCTGGGGATATTGGAGAACGTGGTCCTGAGTACTGAGTATTTGTTGTAATTGGGGAATGGGAGTTGGAATGGCTATAGTGGATACTGGGATGTATGTAATGAGGAAGCGATTGCCTTCCTAGGCTAACAAAACTTCTGGAACTTAAATTTCCAAGTTGTCCTTCAAAAATGGCATCGTCGATCATTCGTTTGGCAAACAATTTTTGCCGCCCGTCCATTTTACAAAATCCTACAGCCCATGACTCACTAAAGATGGTAGCTTCATCTTTTTCTGTCTGGTTTTGGGCTGTTCCAGAAAGGAAACAGCTCTCTCCAAAAAATAGTTCTCCATCTTTTTCGGTTTATTGCTTTCGGTTCCTAAAACAATAAAAAAATATGATCAATAATGAAAAAGTAGAACAATCAAAAAAAAATTTATTATTTTCAGATGCACAATACTGCACAGGAGTGGAAAGCTGTTGCTGCCGACTTTGAAAACAAATGGAATTTCAACCATTGCATTGGCGCTATCGATGGGATGCACGTCAATATAGTTAACCCAACCAAATCCGGCTCTTACTATTTTAACTACAAAAAACAGTTTAGCATAGTGATTATAGCACTTGTGAACGCAAACTATGAATTTCTAGGAATAGAGGCAGGCATCAGCGGACAAGCCTCTGATTCTGGTATATTTGCTCAGTCAGAATTGAAGTACAATTATGATGAAGGACTTCCAAATCTGCCACAACCAGAAAAGCTACCATTATTTGATGACATACTTCCTTATGTTATAGTTGAAGACGATGCTTTTCCTCTTTTGGAAAACCTGATGAAACCATACAGCCGCCACGATCTAACAAAGGGGAAACAAACTTTCAACTGTACGAGTAGCTTATCACCGAATAGTAGAAAATGCATTTGGAATTTTGGCTAACCGTTTCAGAGTTTTACATACAACTATAAACTTAGCTCCTCATAAGGTAACTATAATTACACTAACATGCTTTTATTTGCATAATTATTTAATGACAATTTCTTGTCATATTTTTTTGAAATATTGAAAATGATGAAACTGATTTCTCGAAAGATGCACAACAAGCAAATTTAACTGGTTTAAAGCCCATAAATAGTGGAAATACATCAGTAAACACAGCTACAATACTAATAAATTTTGTACTTATTTTAACACTACCGGCAGTGTAACTTGGCAAAATAGTCAAATTAAACACATGTATTTAAATATGTTGAAATAAAATTAAAAAAATATAAACAAAATATGCTTAAGCGCCTATGTTATTTTCCATGCCGAAGGTATTTATTCCTTCCAGTTGAATTTCCTGCTCTCGCAGAAAATCCTTTTGGTTGAAATACCAATGAGTTGGCACATACAAGTCATCAGCACCTGCACCAGATTTTTTTAAATTTTCTGACATTGGCAAGTTCTCGCCTGTATGATTCACCCAAAGATTTATATCTTTTTTAACCCTGTAAAGTGTCGCACTTTGGTCTATTTCTTTATATGTTTTTAATAAATTGTTCCAAGATTTGTTTTTTTTTTAATTTTATTCTTATAACACACAATTCATCAATGAAATCACGGCTTACTGTCACCATTATTTTTCTTCGGCGATATGTGTACTCTACCAAAATCTGAATAAAAATGAAGTTTTGCTCGCAAACATTGCCACAGGACAGACGACGAACATTGAAACCGGCAAACACGATGAAATCGAAATTTTTCGGCAACAGCGAGCCGTTCGGGAACAACCCACAAACGACGAATTTAGCGCGAGCACGACCACGTTGCGCGAGCATGTTCGTCGTCTGTGGGTACCTTAATATATTCTAGTTTACCCCTTTTATATTTTGGGTAATAGTATAAATGGTCTGTCATTTTTTCGTTTTCGTTTCCGTTTGTTATTGTTCTTTGTTTTCAGTTGTGTTCGAGTGTTACTCTTTTTTAATTATTTGTTTTCAATATGAAAAGATATTTTTAAGTTACCCAAAACAAGATAAAAGGATTATTGTTGATGCACTTCAAAAGAAATTTGTAGTGTCCGACCGAGGCTTCGGTTCGGCCGAAGTTCTGCCAAAAAAACCACATTCGGAAAAACCTTCGGCTTCGGCCATTTTAGGCCGAAGTTTTGGCCGAAGCCGAAGAATCTGTTTATTATATCGAGCATCGTAACAGGCGCCGGAAAAAATTTAAATTTTTGTAATTTTTGAATAGGTATTTCAAAATACTTGTGTGCCATCATAGTAGGCGCCGCTGCAGAATTTCAATGTTTGAATTTTGCCTGACACCTTTTGCGAATCGTTTGTGTTTTGTTTTGTTAAATCGTGGTTTCGGTTTAGTTTGTGTTGTGTTGTTTATAAATTTAATTTGTTCAATTTTAAAAGGAAAAAACACTTAATAATTTTAAAAAATTCAAGTAAGTACATATAATGTATATATTCGTATTGCAAGAATATGAAACATTGCATTTACATGCATTTACTAATAATTACTTATCCGCTCTTAAATCGAGTAAAAGTAAAATATAGAACTTTATTGGACGATTTGTGTACTTTTATTTTGTTTTGTTGTTTATATTTGTACATAGATATATATTTACATGATGACATATTTGGGAAAAAATCCTATCTGGGAATATTTTTCTAAAAACAGCGATAAAGCAATTTGCAAAAAATATTTAAAAAAGCTTTGTCTCTTGGAAGTGTTTTACCAAAAAATCAGACCACGACAAATATTAACAAGCATTTGGCAAGCCAACATTTAAATGAATGGAAAACTTATTCGAAAAGTAATGAACAAACAACACAAGAAAAACAAACTTTGAAAAAAAAAAACTGAGAGCGAGAGGTCAAACTTAAACCCTTCACACGACAGAAATGAACTGAAGCAATCCACATTATATTAAATGATTGAAAAGAAAAAAGCTGCGCTCTACCCTGATGATCATTCGGTATCCCTAATCCCTAAAGCAATATTCACATGAGCACGACCAACCAATGAACGAATATTTGTCGATTTTGACATTTCTTTCAGATGAGAGTTTTTAATTCGTCGCGAATAAAGTTTGACTTTGATCACCGAAACCAAAACAAGAATGAATTTTGTAGGTTAAGTACGCGCGATTATTTTATTCGTTGCGAGTGTGGATAATGTGGAACGCTCACATTTTGTAATTCATTCGTCGTTCGTTGGTCGCGCTAATGTGAATGCTGGTTAAGAATCTATAAAAATATAATGGATATCATTATCGTCGACATCGACATGCTGCCGTATAACTTGGTTGAAGGAGACGCATTTCGAAGGCTCAACTTAGCTGATCCTGACACTCTATTTAGATACAGAAAAAAGTCTGAAAATACTTCAGAACGACTTTAATGGCAGCGACGTATTTAAAGGTAAAAGAAAAAGTCATACTTCTCTTGGAAAAGGCTGAATGCGTTAGCCTTACTACAGACATATGGAGTAATCCTGCGAAGACTTGTTCTTTGCTGAGTTGCACAGCTCATTTCATACAAGCTACGAAAAGACAAAAAGTTATATTGGCAGCAAGTGCACTTGAAGGCAATCATACTGGTAAGCATATTTCAGAAACACTAATCAATATAATTGCTGAATTCCGATTGACCAACAAAGTTCACATGGTTATACGCGACAATGCTTGTAATATGCAGTCTGCCATGCGTCTTGGAAATTTTGCATCCCTTGGATGCGTAGCTTATACGCTTCAGTTGGTAATTCATGACATTATATTCAAAAGTGATCCCATGATGGATATAATAAAAAAATGTCGCAAAATTGTTGGACATTTTGAAAGAAGTGAGCAAGCTTGTCGATATTTAAAGCAATTCCAAGAAACTTGCGACTTACCCAGGCACACTTTGATTCGAGATGTTGAAACACGCTGGAATAGCACGTATCTAATGTTGGAAAGGCTCATGGAACAAAAATTCGCTGTAAATTTGTACATGGCAGAACGCGGTGGCATAGAAGTACCAGCAGCAGAAGAATGGGTGCAAATAAGAGATATGATATACGCATTGAAGTGCTTTTATCAAGCTACACTTGATATTTCAAGCGATTCTTCATCAATATCATTAGTTATACCACTGATTGTCATGTTGAATTCAAAACTAGCTGCAAAAGATGAAGATACTGAAAACTTAAAATTGCTTAAAATCCGGTTGTGCGAGTCTGTTAATAAACGATTTTCGTACGCAAAAAGTACTCCAAATTTATTGATTGCTACCCTTATAGATCCTCGATTTAAAGGGAAGTATTTTACCAGTGATGGAATCGGAAATACCAAGGCAAAAATATTGGAATTATTACAACAGAGCTTGTCAAATCAAACGGTTCCGATGATTTTAGAAGCCGATGATCCCCAGCCATCTTCTTCAACATAAGCATCAGGATTGCAACATGATGATTTATGGGAATCACATGATAAATTTGTTTTGCCATTCGAGAGCGGAACTTGCTTAAATGAATCTCCTCCGTTTGAGGGAAAGCTGTTGTCTTTTTTGAAAGAACCTTTACTCTTACGAAACGTTGATGTATATGCATATTGGGCGTCTAGCCCATACAAGGAACGTAGCTATGCAATTTTTGTCTGCGCCACCCACTAGCGTTCCTAGTGAACAACTGTTCAGTGCTGCCGGACAGATATATGCAGACAAAAGACCAAATTTGAGTAGTGAAAATGTTGAAAAAATTTTGTTCTTAGCATACAACATTAGACTCTTTGATTTTAATTATTAATGTATTGAATTAATATAACTTAAAATGAATTATTTATTTCTTTTTTCTTTATAATTTACTAATTAGTTATTTTTATTTCATTTGTCTTATGTTTGGTAAGCAATAAATTTCAATAAAAATAATATTTGTATCCAATTGGATAGGAGAATTCTTGACTTTTTTCAACCTCAGGCTTCGGCTTCGGCCGAAGATTAGGTAGCACGATATCCCTACTGCCAACAGTAAAAGCGTATCCATTCCATGAAAATTAAGATTTGAAAAACTGAATTCGTAGTGGAGCTTACATTTAGGAGTAAACAATGTATTCGTTCAAAAATGTTCCCCTGAAACAGGAGTTGTCAGGTTTCCATCAAAAAGACAATGTTTCAAGAACTTTTGGACTCGATGATTAACTTGGCAGTTTTGCCCCACAGTTCCGCAGCATCAGAGCGAACATTCTCTGCAGTGAATTTTATAAATTATGATACTACCAACAAGCTTTTATGTGGTACTGTGGAAAGCATTATGCAAATGCATAATGTAAAGAGCTTATTAGATACAAAATATTTCAAAAAACAATTCTTGACCCACACAAAAATTAATAAGTTTGTAAATGGAAAGTATCTTATCAAAAAACCAATGGTAATTTAAAGTTGTAAAACCCGGATAAGTGCCTAACCATAAATGCCTATCTTTAAAAGGTACTTATGCGGGTTGAGCAGCTATGAAAAACCCTTTTAAGTGCACATAAGCACTTATCCCAGTATTTACAAAAACAAACAAAAACATTTAATTTTATTTAAAAAATAGGAAAATGCATTCGGAAAATCAACTGACTAGTATTGATAACTTATTAAAAACAGAACTTTTTATTTAAGAAGTTAAATAATTATTTATTTTGGTTTGTTTTAGATTATGCAATCTGATTTTAGCCCTTAACTAAAGTCGTTGGTCCAGTGGACCCACACACAATTCTTCAAATGTTTGCAGAAAACGGCACAGTCACCGCAGCTCTCTCAATTTCTCAGTACCTTCCTGCAGTAAGCCTTTGCTTTTGTGGTGAGAAGGACGCATTTCGCTCGCTTCTCCTTAGGTGTGTATTTGCATGTGTATGGGTCCGCTGGACCCACAACTTGATTTACGTTACTTTTTTCCTGTTATTTATTTTAATGATTATTTCAAGTTATTGTATTATTTCAGTTGATTATAATGGCAAATTAAAGTAGTTTTTCTGCATATCAGAAAACATGTTAGAACAACAGCTGAATATTGAATTAAACAACGAAGAAGAGGAAATTGAGTTTAATTCAAGCAATTATTCGGAAAAGGATTTCTCTGCCAGAAGTGACAGTGATTTTGTATTGACTAGTGATCACGATTCAGACTTAAAATTGTCTGCTGACCATGATTCTGATAACCAAAATGAAGCAGATGAGATCCCAGAGGGTTCTGGATACTTCTATGGGAAAAATAGATTCAAGTAGTTTAAAACTCCACCCACAAGAAATGCTCGTACCAGGAACCACAATATCATCCGTCTACCATGTGTAACCTCTCGATCAAGACCTATAGAGCCTTTCAATACAAAGGAAGCCTTTGAAAAAATATTCGATGCAGAGATCAAATATAGAATACTTACTTGGACCAACATAAAATTGGAAGCTTGCACGATAAAGTATAAGTCTTCGGATGGTGCTGAATACAAGGTATGTACCGAGCAAGAACTCGACGCTTTTTTAGGTCTATTGTTTTACTTTGCGGTGTTTAAACCGAATCACGAAGCAATAATATCGCTATTTGCGACAGATGGAACAGGACGAGAAATTTTCCATCTATGCATGTCTTCATTGCGATTTTATGCACTGCTATTATGCATCCGTTTTGATAACCCAAACGAAAGAGAGAAAAGAAAACAAAATGATCCTGGTTGCATAGTGACTGAAATTATAAATATTTTCAACAGTAATTCACAAGCAAACTATTCAATTGGTGCTAATGGGACTATCGATGAAATGTTGGTAGCTTTTCGGGGACGCTGTGGGTTTAAAATGTACATACCCAGCAAACCCAACAAATACGGATTAAAAATGCAATGTCTTGCAGATTCAAGGAATCACTATGTACTGAATACTTATTTGTACTGTGGAAAAAATACCGACGGAATCACTTTGACAGAGGAAGAGAGAAAGTATCCAATAACAGTGCAAGCGTTCTTGAGACTATGTCAACCCATTTTGAACTCGAATCGGAACATCACTACAGACAACTGGTACACATCTATGGAACTTCTCAACATCATGCAATCTACAGGTCTAACAGTCGTTGGCACCGTGAGGAAAAATAAGAAAGAAATTCCAGATATATTTTTACCTCGCAGGGATAGATCTGTCGAGTCATCACTGTTCGGGTTAACAAACGACAAGACAATTGTAAGTTATGTGCCAAAGAAGAATAAGTCTGTCATTCTCATTTCTACCATGCATCACGACAGCAATGTTGATGAATTTTCTAAGAAGCCTGAAATAATTCTTCACTATAATAACACAAAAGGCGCAGGACGCGTCGTTGGCTGATGGCTGTCTTCTATAGAATATTGGACATGAGTGCTCTAAATGCTTATGTCATTCAGAAGAGCCACGCAAGATCCTCGAACATTACAAGGATGATGTTTTTGAAAGTGCTTGCAAAGATTTTGTGTGAACCACACATGAGGGAAAGATATTATACCCAAAGACTTCCCGTGCAACTTCAACCCATAGAAGTAGGTCCAGATAACGAAGAAAATCTAAAATTCGATAAAAACAAAAGAAAAAGATGCTCTTTGTGTTCGGCAAATAAAAAATCGAAAACGGTACATTTATGTGCTAAGTGCAAGCTGCCCATTTGTATGAGTTTTTCAAAACAAGTATGTTTTTCATGTTTGTAGATTGGTTGACTTTTTCAAAAAAAAATTTTAAGTTATTATTGTTTCCACAGTTTGAAAGAGTGGTTTTTAAAATTTGCAAACAAATGTATTTTTGGATTTTTAACTTTTTATTTATTATTTAATTTTATATTTTATTAAAAATACTATATTTAAACATTACAAATTAAGACTGCCTGACGAAAGTGCAAATTTGAAGTACAAATGAAACTTGCTGTGTTTGATTTTTTTAAAACTTGTTTTCTATTGTTTAAGTATGAAGTTTAATAAGAAAAAATATATAAAATATATTATACTTTTATTTTATTGACATTTTAAAAGGCCTGGGTCCAGTGGACCCAAGACTTTACTGCCTTTACTGTCTTCAGCAGAATCTAACTCGTGAACCAAAAGGAATCAGTATCTAAGTTGTCAATCTTGTGACATTCTGCGTCGTCGACAAAAAGTAAAATATTTCTGTTTTTTCTTAACATTTTATTATCAAATTCTTTACCTAATCAATTTAGTTCACAAAGAAGGCGTCATCCATGCTTTATTTTGGGAATAATAAGGAAGTGGAATGGAATTTCCTTTGAAGCACCTTGGATTCTTGAGTTTTCCGATGGTAAATACTTTTTTCAATATTCCATCGGCATTGCATAGAAAATGAAGAGTGAGTCGACTTTTATCAATTTTTCCACCTGCAGGGTGCTACCTTTTTTGTTATAGTACCATTTAGTAAGGCTTTGAAACAAAGGCCACTTTCGTCTGCTTTAAAGAAGTTATATGCTCGTATATGGAAATTAAAATTGGCAAAACTCCTGAAACATCTGCGTCAGCCACCTCACCTTGAGTTTTCTTGTATCTTATATTTTCTCTTCGTTTCCAGCGCCAAAGCCAGCTACTTGTTGGCTCAAAGTCTTCATTTAATTTAACAGCAAACTTTTTAGCCTTGTTCATTAGCTGAACTCCATTGATTATTGCATTTTGAGGTCACATTTGATCAAACCATTTAATAAGAGCTTTCTCTACTTTTCATTAGAACTCTTTCGCAAACGTTTCCGTTTAGAGTTTTAGTTTGTTTTGTTTTTTGCGATTAATTCATTTAAATTTTTCGCCAATTTCCTTTCTTGATTCTGATTTGCTTTCAACCAGGCGGAGGATTTCTAATTTGTATTTAATTGAAAGTGAAGTCAGTTTTCGGCTCTTTCTTTTTTCACAATTCTTATGAATAAAATTTGTAATGAAAATGAAAACAATCTTACAGTTTAAACTTAAAAACAAAACAAAATTACTTTAATTTTGACAGTGAAAGCTACCTAGTTAGTCTCCCCCATTGTAGTAGATTAAGATTATAACTTTTTTATATTTGAATTTTAAAGCATTAAACACAAGGAAGCGCTAGATGCAAAGATGATTTTGTATTTCAATTAAGTATACAAAATAAAAGGCAACTAAGCGGGGGACGTAGTTTTGCGATAGGTACTTATCCTCAAAATGTTGGTTCTATAAAAAACAGGTAGACACTTATGCTAAAGGCACTTATCCGGGTTTCACTGTACTTATAATTAAATAATTTATGTTTATTTTATGTAATTTATTTATTTTTACTTACATACATTAATGTACTGTTCTTTTGTTGAATAATAATAATTTTTATTTTGTATATAAAATTAGTTTAGGAAATGTTACATTAACATATAAAAATCCAAAAAAAAACTCAATAAATTCCGATTAGCATCATTTCATTGTTAAATAAAATTGGTGCGTATTTGATTATCTGTCAAAAAAGTCGAGAAAATAAGAGCTCCTAGGAAAATTAATAAAAGTGTAGTAAAAACTGTATATAAACGTGACCGAAAAAGCCAAATCAATTTGTTCGGGTTTGCTTGACCTCAACACAAACACCGAAATCGACAACGCTTATAAAGTTTCATTGAGAGACTCGAACAAAGCAACAATTGCAGTCCAAATGACATCTCAACACATTCCAATCGAGACAGCTGAAGTCGTCAGGAATCTCTATTAATAAAGATTTTCCATTCAATGTCCGCCAAAGAAGATCCAAATTGTTTATGTTGATGAAGGTACTGCGTCAGAAATATCTAAAGAAACAAATTGTCTGAGAGATGATAGGATGCATGTTTTGGGTAAAGTTTTCACCTGGGATAATTCAGAAGGGTTAAGATGTGGAAATTCAAATGGAATGCAAGTTCTGAATGAAATTCTAGGTAATTTGTCGACAGGTGTAAAAAATACTATAGTTGAATTGATGAGTGAAAACAAATTATGAGAACTGTCAACTTCGAATCCAAATACAGGGATGGCAAGAGGCAGTCAAACAAGCAAAAGACCTGCTGGAAACTTTACTAAAGCTTCTGATGGGCCAAATTGTTGAGAAGCAGCCGTCTACCCGAATCAAAAAAAATACGTTTTTTTAAATTTTAAGTTATAATATTGCTGGAGTAAAAAATAAACTTTGAATTTTTAAATTATTTAAATGAATTCCACATTTTCATACTATTAGAAACTCATTTATTAGATATTGAAGAAAGTAGATTTAAAAACTTTTTTATGAATTATGAACTAAATTGGATACCTGCTGTTAAAAGAAACATCTTCGGAAGAGCAAGTGGAGGGGAGCTTTTAGCCTACCGCATGAACCTAGAAGTACAATTAAAATTCGAGGTGATAGGTAATTCTCATTTCATTAAGCTTGAAGTTGAGTGATCTTTTATAGAACCTCAATTCAACAAACTTCGTTCTTGTTGGAGACTTCAACGGCCGAATAGGATTCACTCAAAATAATTTTGTTTACGGAATAAACTCTACAATATTGAATACCCACCGTCAATCCAAAGATGAAGTATGTGACAACAAGGGAAGCAAAATACCTGAACTCACTGATCCTTTCGACTGTCAAGTTTTGAATGGAAGTTGTGATGGAGATTTACGTGGTGAACAAACTTTTCTTAGAAAAACATCATGCTCTGTTATAGATTACTGCTTTGCAACTGGAGGCTGGCATAACCTGATTTCGGATTGGTAAGCAGATTTTAGATTTTAAGCCTTTAGAGGCTACAATCGACAAACCAGCTTAATCTATTACCGAAATTATTTTGGAATGACAGAAAATCAAATACTTACCAAACTATTTTAGACCTTGAACTCCTACATCTATATACAGTCAAAGCTACACCGAGTATCGATTAACTTACATACATAATTAAAAAAGCTGGCCCACGTCCACCGCAATTTAGAGGAAATAACTGGAAAAGTAAGCAAAAATAGTTTGACAAAGACTGCATGTTGGCAAGAACCAAGTCTTTTGTTTTCCTTAAATTATTAAGGAGATACAACAATAATATTTTCAAAAGTCTATACGCTTAGGCTGTCAGAGAATCTAAAAATATATGTGCAATTCCAAAAAATTAGAGAACGATCAACAGAACATATCAATGATAAGTAGTAGCAGATCCTCATCAGACTTTTGGAAAGCAGTCAAAGACGTCAAGAAGACGGAATTCCTTTCGAGTTGTTCAAAAATTGTACCGTAAAATTTGCTCAAGCCCTTACAAAAGAATTTAACCGATTGCTTAAGAGTGCAAATTTTCCACAAAGTTTGAAAAAATCAATCATAAAAAAGAAGATTTCTTGAACCCAGGAAATTATAGAGGGATATTGTTCCTGAATACTGCTTCAAAGTTATTTAAATCGCTAATATTCAATAAACATTCTGCATGAATTTCAATCAGGCTACAAAGAAAATAATTCCACGGTAGATTAGATCTTCACCTTGCACAAATATACCAGCAAAAGCACTAAAAACTGTACTGTGCTGCGTTCGACTCCATGAAGCACTCTTTTACAAGCTATTTAGGATGGGTATAAGCAGCAGTAAAGCTCTGTATGAGAATAATGTAGAGGCGGTGTGGGATGGAAACTTTTTGTCTGAAGAATTTACAACGACGATGGTTGTAAAACGTAAAACAAGGCTGCATTTTTAGAGAGTATTGGTACCTTGGTTTTCTTATAACGTCTAATCTCAATGTGGAAAAACATCTACAAATTAAATAAGCAGAAGCAAAACGAGCCATTAACCCAGTCTGGAGTACCTGCATGGCATAAAAGTTACGCGATCTTTCGATATTTTTCTGCCAGGAGCAGATTTTTTATTCGCATGAACCCATGTCGTCCCCGGAAGAACCCTCCAAAAGGCAACTCACTCATCAGCATTATTTACCTGTTTTTCACTTATGTTCATTTCTTGAATCAGTTTTAATTTAACTTAACAGCAGCAACGTCGCTGGATACTTTTTCGCCACAAATCTTAAGGCATCGAATTCCATGTCGCAATTTAAATTTTTCCAACCAACCAGAACTTGCTGCAAAATCTTCCTAACCAGTCATCTCGTTGTAAAAGAATTTGACTTTGGATTGAATCATATCTGTTGAAATTGGCACATGATAATTTCTTTGTTGGATGAACCATCTCAACAATGCTTCTTCTACCGCTGGATGTTCATCTTGTCTAATAATTTCTCTCTGACCTTGAAGCAATTGTTAAATGATCTTAGACCTTAAATTTAAGACCTTTTGTAAGCTTACCTGATCCTTGAAATGTGTTAGATATAAATTGCCGAATTTTCATCTTATTCATTTTTATATCAATATCACAGTTGACTTTTAGACTTTGAAAATTTCTACTACTTGCCCGACTAATTTGCCAGTTTCAATATCATCCAATATTTTACATTTCTCAGAAAGTGTCAAAGTAACATGCTTCCTTTTCTTTGAAGAAGCCATAATAAGTAATAACTTATGTTTTAAAAGTTTTCAATGAGAAATTCAAATTACACCAAACAAAATATGCCTTATCCTTAAAGAAAGCTCATGATGAAATGTAATAGAGCATGAAAAATCAACGACCACAAATATAAACTTCCAATTAGTAAATTTGCATTTCCCCGTAATCGTATGAACAAACGTTTTTTCCAAGAAACAGAAACAAATAATATCGCCCATGTTCCGAATTTCGATCGAAAGTGAATTGAAATCACTTTTCAATTTCACGTGAAATGAAATTGCATGTTCTTGAATTCGATCGATTTCGAAATTGTTTCGAACTGTCAGAACTGAAGGGCCATCCATTTTTATTTTGTTTCTGAAGTAAAATTTTTGCTGTTTTCAAGATGGATGCAATATTATTGGCAATTTTAAATGAAAAAAGGAAGCAGAATTCAAGAGAAAAAATAAGAAGACGAATTTTGCGAGACAATTCAAATATATTGGATTTACCTGACACAATGTAAGTGTGTGCAAATTATGTATGTAGAATTGTTCTGATAAATAAAGTAAATTCTTGATTTCCTCTTTCAAGCTTTCATGGTAATTTTAGATTAAGCAAAGACGCTTTTTTATATGTTCTAAGGGAAGAAGAAAGAAAGAACAAACTAATTGCAACTGTATGGCAGACAATACAATTCACAGAAATATAAAATGTGATTTGAATGCGTTCAAAAAATGGAACAAACCGAAATACAGAACATCCATTTTCATGTTCGAAAATCCAATTCACAATAACGAATTGTGGAACACCCAAATTCACTTTCGCAAAGTGTATTCACAATAAGTGAAATGCAGAACATGGGCATATATGTATGTGCATTGTACATAAGCGTTTTAATACGCTGTCCGGACTGCAGGGGTAAACTTTTGAAAATGTCTGAAACATAGAGGTGTCCGGACTACTGAAGTGTCCAGACTAGTGATGCTGTACTGTAGTTAAAGTCATACAAATGGAAGAGGAACGCATGCCAAAAATTGTCCTGAAGCATATGCTAGAAAAAACTCGCATTACGTCAAAGAATGGCAAGAACTCGCAAGTTGCTGCGTAAGTGCATATGTGTCATAAGTTTCTACTATTGTGACGCAGCTACTACTCTTAGATGAAAATTTGAGAACATATTGGAAAAAACAGCACCGTTTTTATACAACAAGTATGTAAATGAAGTTAAATTGTCACTTAACAGGATGTATTATAGTAAAGTCAACTATAATCTTAATAGTAACTTTACTTTCTGGATGGGAACAAAACGGAGATGATAAAAACTATTTTTATGTTAAGAGGTGAATTAATCAATTTAAACTACGTGCTACATCGTCCTGACTCCCCAATACTGTATTCAGGTATTCAAAACCAAGGTTCATGTATTTCTATTTTCAAACCCTCTCTGCCTTTCCTACGGTTAACTCTTTACTCTGTCTCTGTGTATTTATTTTAAGAAAAAAAAAAATCAATGCTTTTAAAAAACATTATTACTATTCCAAAAATGATAAACCCAAATATGTTTCAAGTTAAACCACATATCACCTAAATTCAAACAACGAAAATACTAAATTTTCACTGGTCTGCCAAATTCTTGAAAATTGAACCAAATAGTTATATTTTCTTAGCAAAGACTTAAACGATTTGAAAATGTCAATCCTTCGAAACAAATAGTTCTAGATTTCAAAAAAATTCAAATTGTTCCAGAGCTGCATTCTTAACAGTTACAAATTAAAAATTTAAAAAATGCTACTTAAATTGGTAAAAATTGGTTTTCGATCAAAAACACTGGGAACGAAAAAAGATATTAGATATATTTTAGTTATTTTTGATGAAATAAGACTTTAAAACACTTTTTATGTTTTAGAAACACATGATTCCAACTTCAAGCATGTTTATACGATCCCGCAGTGACTTTACTTTGAATCCGTCACTGTGCCCACATTGAGTATAGTAGGCTTTTGAATAATTTATTATTAACTATGGCAGTTAGTTTTCGAAAATTTACAAAACGACCAAGATTTGTATCAACACGCGCTCATAGTTCAGTTAACTATACTGTCACAACCTATTTTGGTATTCGAAAAGTGATAATAAGAAAAAAATAATAATCTAAATATTGAAAACACATGCCATATGCAATGTGCATTGGCTACTTTGAAACTTTTGATTTCGTTCCACAGTTGAGCTGCATACTTTGAAACGTTATGACACAGAATTGGACAGTAGTGATTCTTTTACTTTCGGTTTTATTTTCAAATCCATCGCATTGTGGAATACTAGAACAACATTCCGCCAAAGTCTTAAATTATAAATTAATTGAATGTTTAAAAAGTTTGTTTGATAACGAAAATACGAATATTCAAAAAAATATTCGTATAGTTGTTGAGACAGATTCAAAACTGGCAAAGTGGAATTTTGGAGATATGTTGACGAGATATTTTGGAATTGATAATAATTTTGCTTTTGAACTGCGAACAAAAAGTATATACCAGTCGCCGTATACAATTCACGCAGCGGTCATATTGGTCAATACTTTCGAATCGTTTAGGTAAGAAAAATTGTGATTTATTTTTGTAGTTTTTAATAATATAGTCTTTTGAATCCTGACACGTTTAAATGTAAGCTTTGATTTGTGATATGTTCTTGTTTATTTATTAACTTTGTTTGATGTTAGCTACTTTGTGCATTCCGAAAATAAAAATTGTATGTTAGCCTAACGGGAAATATTCGAACGATTTTATAAGGTACAAAATCAAAAGCAACTTTTCAAGCGAATTTCAAAGTAATATAATTTTCGCCACGGAAAGTAGAATTCAAAGATGGTGTACTCATTTAAGTGAACTGGCCAAAACCTTGAACAGTGGCTTTTTCAACAGTTTCAATAGTTATTCCACAGGATATGGATATCTAAAGAGAAGAGGAAGATAATGTTTGTGAGGATAATATTTTTGGTTCACATATTCCGGTTGACATCCCAGGAGCGGTTCCATTTCAAAGCGAAGTTGACGTACATACTTAGAGCTACAATCCGGTAGGGGTCTAGTTGCGAACAAGTTAGTTGAGGACCCTTCCCAACTGCATGCGCCATCTAAGTAGCGATCTTCCTCTACTGCGATATCAGTCGTGATTGGATTCGAAGACCTTAAAGGCTGGAGTGGAGCGTTATTTTCAATTAGCTCTACATAACCCATTTATCTAAGTCGTTGGACTTTAATTCTTTAGTGCCACTCTACAGTTCGTCGTTGTATCTACTCCTGTACTCTGCATAACAGGGTTCAATCCTTAGCGTCATAAATAAGGGCAGGGATGATGAGCGTCTTATAGATTTCACACATTTGCCCTTACCAAAAAATATCCTTACAATTTTATTGGAATAATGATTTTTTCGGGCTTTCACTCGTTGCCCCGAATCACTTTATTGGAGTTTAGACAAACGTACCAGATTTGTATTGGCAAGTAACGCCATGTCCCGCAATCGATTCAAAGAAATCAGCGACGAGTCTGCACCTTGCCGTGGTAAGGGGCCTTACGAGAGACCCAATATATGAAAGCGAAGGCAGTATTAGAGCGAATGGACATCAACGTTCTAGCCCTGAAGGTCTTCGAATCCAATCCCGAGGTATGGCGCAGTAGAGAAAGGCAGCGACTCAGGTGGCGCACGCAGGTGGATGAAGACCCCAACCAACTTGGCGTTCGAAACTGGAGACAGCTAGCTAGGGACCGAGTTGGCTAAAGACGCTGGTTGAGGCCCAGGTCTGCCCGGACTGTTGCGCCACCTAAAGTAAGTAAGTAAGTTATAATTCCCAATTATTAACAATGTTGTCGCGATCGAAATTTAATGAGCTTAACATACGCTGCTGTTGAAGTTCCACATTCGAAGAAGTGTACCTGTCACTACGGAAGCCATCACTGCCGGTCTTTAAGAACCTTCCGTTCTTCGTGATATGACCGTAACATGTCTCTTTTGAGTTCTCTTCGGGTTTGATAGATTATTTTACCATTTTCGGGATAACATTTCGGATTCCTAAAAGAATTAAATTTGTAACCATATTATTTAGGAAGAATTGTGACCAATTCAATTTCCTGAAGATGTCGTTGAGAATGTTCCACTTGTTTTTCTCATATTACCAATATTGTCGACCTGTCCGAAAAAGTCATGGCTGCCAGCATCGGCTTAGCCGCTCGATCTCAATATCGGGAGGAGCATTTCACTTCTCTTCACTATTTAACTTACAGATTTTACAAATTTTTGAAACACAAGAGCCTTCATCTTAAAAAGATAATTAAAAAGAGGCTGGGATGCGACCCACACTGAAAATTTCCCATCCCGTCTGTCGATTTGCCTTGCTTAAAAGTTTGCCTATATGTACTAGTATCAATTTTACCAAATTTGCGTACTATTTTTTATAGATTTTATTTTTTATGAAAAAACGGACTGTTGGATTTTTATATAAAAATCACTGAATACCGAAAACAATGTTTTCTGTAAAATAAAATAAGTTTGAAGCCAATATTTTTAATTTTTGAAAAGCTATTTCAGTCGAAAGTAAATTTTTACCAAGTTTAAGTATTGTTTTTTTAGAGTTTTATTTTTTGTAAAAAAACCGTCAGTTCGATTTTCTTAAAAATTCTATCGAATGTTGAAAACAATATTTTCTATAAGATAAAATTAGTTTGAAGCCAATATTTTATAGTTTTGAAAAGATATTTCAGTCGAAAATCAATTTTTACCAACTTTTGTTAAATTTTTTTTTAGGTATTTAATTTTTTGTACAAAACTATCAATTCGATTTTTTTCAAAATTTTACCAAATAATAACAACAATATTTTTGAAAGATAAAAGTAGTTAAAAGCCAATATCTACAATTTTTGAAAAGATATTTGAGTCGAAAATCAACTTTTACCAACTTTTATAAATTTTTTTTAAGGTTTTTATTTTTTGTAAAAAAACTGTCAATTCGATTTTTCTCAACATCTTTCAGAATGCTTAAAACAATATTTCTTATAAGATAAAATAAGTTTGAAGTCTAACTTTCAAGTTTTTGAAAAGACATTTGAATCCATATTCAATTTTTACAAACTTTTGTTAATTTTTGTTCGGTTTTTAATTTTTTATAAAAAAAAACTGTCAATTCGATTTTCTTCAAAATTTTACTGAATGTTGACAACAATATTTTTTGAAAGGTAAAAGTAAATTAAAGCCAATATCTCAAAGTTTTAAAAAGAAATATGAGTCGAAAATCAATTTTTACCAACTTTTATTAATATTTTTGTTTAGGTTTTTATTTTTTGTAAAAAACTGTCTATTCCATTTTTCTCAAAATTTTACTGAATGTTGAAACAATATTTCTTATAAGATAAAATAAGCTTGAAGCCTAAATTTCAAGTTTTTGAAAAGATATTTGAATCGATATTTAATTTTTACGAACTTTGAGTTATGTTTTTTTAGACTTTTATTTTTTATAAAAAAAAAACTGTCAATTCCGTTCGTACACACGCACGCACAGACATCTTTCTAAAAATCTTTTATTTCGACTCTAGGGACCTTGAAACGTCGAGAAATGTCAAAATTTTCAATTTGACAAATCGGACCCATTACAATAACTTCCTATGGGAAGTTAAAAATAATGAAAACGTGAACAAGAGAAAACTTGACAGAGAAAGATTAAAAAACTCTTACTCAACACCTTTTTCAAACTAGACATAGTAGACAAGGCTAACCTCGAAGCAATTGAGGTTGATAGCGTTTGAGGCAATTGCTCCGTTGCTAGCTTAAACCTCTCTGGTGCATCAACCACATCCAGGTTAAGAAAATCTCTAACTATAAAAGGAGGGTAAAAAGGTTATATAAACGGAAACAACTACATACTTCTAGAGCCATTATCCATTCACATGCCGATAGCGAACCGAAACCTCTTTCCAGGGCAGTTTTTGACAAGACATTGATAGGCCCACCACTGTCTTAGCTGGACTCCAGCTAAGACAATGGATTGTGCGCAAACTGACAAAGAGCACGAACCAATCATCGGCCCCTTGAGCTGCACTTCCAAACAAGCCTGGAGCCTACCGCACTATTTTGCAATAGATGAGATGAGAGATAATTTTTCTGACACTACTGAGGACATTATATTAGGGAACATATTAACGGCCTAATAAGCTCCGCAACCTGCACCAACACAGGATCTCCCATCCCTGATTGCACAGAAAACGAAATGGTTGTCCTAAATAGAAGAAGGGAGGAAGGAGTGGCTTATGGTAACACTGCTGATACCAGCCAAACGAGTCCCAGACCCTATCCTTCGACTCTCAACCTGGAGACTCTACCATTGACATATAGACAGCGTCACGACATTGGTAAATAATAAGGCCAAGCAAATCAGGGCTAGAATTCGTAGCGACAAGCCATAAGACGAAAATAAACAAAAAGTCAGCTATCGAGCAAAATTTGATAAAGCCGGGCATAATTGACTTGAAAATTGAAACCTTTGTTTTTTTTAGCTTATGTACTCCTTAATAAGCAGTATATCTTATAGGATTTTTCATTGTTCATTTTTAGGCGGTCGATCTTTAGAGGGTTAATATATTTGAGTTTTAATTTTTGTATATTTCCAGAACCAGTCTACTTCGCCAACGAAGTGTTAGCAGAGACATATCTGGCCTGTACCAATTTTATTATGTGCTCTTTCAACCCACCGACGACAATGCTGACAATTTGCAACTTTCAGTACGAAAAATTATGTCCTTCTGCCTGAAGAACTTCATCAAACACATAAATGTTCTTGTCGAAGAAGAACCCGGAATCGTTACAATCTACACCTATTATCCGTACAACGAACAAATATGTCGTGATAGTACACCAAAAATTCATAACTACTTCGTAGACGGAAAACTTAAATGGAACAAGCCAACATTTCCTGCAAAATTAAATAACTTTTGGAAATGCCCTCTTTGGACAGTTATTGCAGAAGATCCTCCATTTTTGAGCGTGATTGAGGAAAATGCAATTGGCTTCGATATGAATGTACTTAAAAGTCTGGCCACCATTTTGAATTTTACAATCGATGTGCGGATTATAATTCCAGAGAAACACAATTCTCATTTCAAAGCCTTGGGGGGACTTTTAGTAGACCATGTAAGTCTTATAAATGCAGTTAATAGCAAGCTTAAATAAAATGTGTCGTATTTTTTTCATTAACTTACATTTTAGATACTTAATTTAGCTCCGTAAAAAAATCCCCGAGCAATAACTCCCGAACGAAATAGGAGATAATCCTCAAAAAATTGTATGTGAATTGGAAGTTCTTTCAAGTGAAATGCTTAGTGCTTTCCCTTTTGCTAAAAACTTACTTAGCTAGGCCATCAGACCTTAAAGCTCCATGGGTGTTTTCTAATGAATCAGAGGCTTTAATAACTCTTACGCGCCATCGTGTGCAGTTTCCAGGGATGTATTTATGATCCCTCTAACTCCTCCCTAAACGTTGATTCCTCCTCGACAATTCTTCTTCACTTGCTTTTCGTCAAAGTCAATGGCTTACTGACCCGTTTACCTATAAAGTTTGATATACGTAAGATGTTTTGTTTTTGAACTTATTAATGAATGTCTCCAGCTTCGGGGTAATCTTTGTAAGTCCAAATCTTGGAAAAAATCTTTGATTTTTTGTAAAATAAGTTGGTGTTATTTCTCAAAATAATTTGGACAATTCTTGAAGTTGAGAAATTATTGTTTTTCAGTTTGTAGATTACTTTCATAATGCAATAAAGCCCCAAAATTTAGAGATTATATCATATTTTTTGGGAGTTAATTCTTGGGGAGTTCTTTAACGGATACACTTAATTTTCTTTAAATGCTTTACCTTTAATATTCAAACCTTCTTTGTTTTATTTTTCAGATTAACGACGGAGACATCATGATCGGAGGATTTCTTTGCTCCAATGAGAGAATCGAAAATTTTGCTGCAGCGGCTTACTTTTCCTCAAGTTCCTTACAATTAGTTGTTAAAAGACCGAAAACGTACAGCTCATTGGAGATTTTGTTCTTTCCATTCGATTGGTATACTTGGCTGATACTTTTGTTCATTTTGACTGCGAGAGGTGTTGGACAAGTTTTGTGGAAGAAGTTTTTCAAGCACATCCTCTGTTTAGGAACATCTTCCTCACGAATACATCTCTTTTCATGGCTAATGGGAATTCTGGTCATACAAAGTTCCTACGAGGGATCAGTATTTAAATTTATCCATAATCAACCGCAACGAAAAATTCCTGCTGATTTCGAAGAAAGCATTGATTCTGGTTACAAATATCTCGCTAAAAAATCTTACTATTACGCATTGGAACCTTTATTCAGTAAACTACCGGGCAAGATAATTTACATCGATGTTCCTTTTATGAAGATGTTCGATGAATTAGACAAGTTTGGCGACAGGTATGCAGTTTTTATAACTTGTGATGAACTAATAAATCACAAAAATGATGCATCTCGCTATGAACGATATTACACTCTGAAGAAGCCGGTTTTTAGTAATGTCCTTTGTATTTACATGCCGAAGTTTTCGTTTTTAGTCGAAGAATTTGACAAACGAATAAAACAAATGTCTTACAGTGGACTTATAAAACATATATATGATAAACTAGCAGCAGATAGTCTAAGGAAAAAAAATGTTGGTAAAAAGAAAGTTGTAACTATGATGACATTGCATCAGCTTATGGGCGCTTGTCAGCTGCTTATGGTATTGTCAGGAATAGCAACATGTTTTTTTATGTTAGAATGTTTGTCAAATAAATACATGTTTTTAAAGCATTTGATGGATTATTTTCACTGAAAATAAAAACAATGCAATAAAATGCGAATTTTATAAAAAAAACTGTGTTTTTTAATTCAATTTTCAAAAAAGCCAAAGTTAAATGTCATTTAAGATTAAAATCCAGAAAAGTTTAAAACATAGCTATACAAGTTTTAAACACTGAGCAAATACAAATTCATGTACTGTCTTTTACTTTGTCATTAAGGAGAACGATTTTTATTCGAATTTTGATTGTGAAAACTATTTTTCTCCATCAATGCTAATATTATAATTTGAAAAATAGCTTTGTTTGTTTGGTTGTTTGTCCGTGCTTTATGTCGTAAAGGAGCAATATTGTGTTATGATTTCTTGTGTAAAGGTAGTAACGAGACTGGAGAGTCTTTTAAGCTACATTTGACATTGGTAAAATATATCACTCTTAGCTCATTTGATATCCCGGTAACACTTATAATTCAGAATAATTCTTATTTAACACTTATTTCAGATATGCTTATAATCAGTGACGGTGCGTCAATAAGACGTTTTAGACAGTGTCTACCCTTCAGATTTGAAACATTACTTTACTCTCTACAGTACCTAAATACATAACTTTAAAAATGATATGCATGGAAAAAAAATAAAAATTTGTACCTAATTATACTAATTCCTATTTTGATTTCATTAAGAATAATATTTCCTATCCCATAGTACCTACTTCTTGTCATTTTTTGTCTAACCCATTTATATGTGTATCTACAATCTACATTCACACCTATTTCTACTTTTATTTATCACGCTACCTCACATATACCAACATCATGCTATGCTATGATGGATAGCTTGGCTCTACATATATGACTGACTTCTATTAACGAACCTCCCGAACGAACACCGAATACCAAAAGTACGAATGGCACGACACGAGTAAAGACGAAGACAGTGTCTTTGTTTCCCTTTAAAGTTATATGAAGGGAAAAGGGTTAGCTTATCATTCCCAAAAACTGATTTTGTATGGAAGCTAGTAGACATAAGTGAATCTGTCTAATCGCTTGTTTGTTTTGAAAGTAAATTCTTAATTCGAATTTTTCATGAAGAGAACGAGTGTCAGTCAGGAGGAGTAGCACAGTGAATGTGATCAACAACGCAGCAGTCAGCACGCAGCGGCAGCGGCAGCAGGCAAGTGTTACCACTTCTCAAAAAAAAGTGGAAGTAGATTTTAGGAAAAAAGTGAAGTAGATTGAGAAAAATGGAAGTAGATTTCAAAAATTAACTTTTTCTTAATTATTCTACATATTTTTAAATTATATTATTTCAATAAAAAATAGAAAAAACAATTAATTATTTAAGGCTTCATATCATATACTTCAAGATGTTAATGTAACATTTCTTAAATTAAATCTTGCTCGTTAGCAACGAAAAAGCAAAGATTGGGATAGTGTTGGTAATATCAAATGACTTTAGGATGTTTTTATTGCAAAGGACGAGTTCTTCAAGAAATAGTTATTGGAATCGTAATACAATTTTAGTACATCAACAAACCTTTTATCTTTGTTTTTAGACAACTTGAAAATATCTTTTGATATTGAAAACAAACAATCAAATCCAAAATAAGACTAGGGCATAACTTAAAACTGTAACAAACAAAAAAAAAAAATGCACGACTGGTTCGCATGAACTCGCTCATGTATTCAAAAATGTCTGTCTAAAACTATTTCCTGTATTAAATTAAAATGTACCTGCAAAAAAATTTGTTTTCAAAAATGTAAATGCCATTTGATTTCTCAAGAAAAAATACAATTTTTTTAAACTTGCGTTTGAAAATAGTTATTGAATTTTAGTTTAAAAATATTTTTGGAATATAATTTTGAACTTATTATTAGACGACTGGCATTTCAATTTTGTAAAAAATGATAACCCATTTTCAAGAAATCAAATTTCGAAAAAAATAATATTTGTTTTTTAAATTAACAATAAAAACCAATGATATTTTTGGCAGAAAAAAAAAGTTTAGTTCTTGAGAAAACTTAAAAACAAAATAACGGTTTTAGCTGGGATGGGATAGCCTTTATATATTTTTATATTGAAAGAAGCTAAACTAAGAACACAAATTTTAGCAAGAATTTAAAAAAATCTATCGGTTTGTTTTTGAAAAAAAATCGAATTATCGATATTGAGCTCTGTCGGAAGACGTTGCGTCTTACATGTGAATTAAATTATTTTCATTTCATTTTGATATTGAACTCAGACAGGACAAGTTAAGGTTGTAAATTTTTGAGATTGCAAACCTGTATTGCGTAAATCAATACATATTTGTAAAATGGATTTTTCAGGAAATGATGATATTTTTGAGTATTTCTCAAATGATACAAATGTAAAGTTTTCAATGCTACCTATAGAAGATAAGATAACTATTAATTCATTATTACAATGCGAAATAATGAATCAAAATTTGTGTCTACCCAGTCAAATGGACTGCCGCACGTCACTGCTTATAATATATCCTGATGTACAAAATAACCTACATAACGATCAATTTCTCTGTCAAGTAGCTATTTTAAAACTAAGAAACGATGTTGTTTGACACATATTTAACTGACACTGTCATGGACTCAGAACCAAGGGCGGATCCAGATTTTAAATTGGGGGGGGGGGGGTCACGCATTTAACATAGTTTTTACTTACCGCTTAAACATATTCTTTAAAGACGGCTAGGTTATGTTAGGTTATAGTGGCTGTCCAAGATTTAAACGGACACACTTAGGCCAGTTTAATGGCCCATTGTGATACCACATGAATCTTGAGGCTTCCTCCTAATCTTAATGGAACCAGCTTGAGTCCCTTACGAAACGTGAGAGGCTGATTATACTGATATGATTTAGATCGTTTAGATCGTTAAAGAAGAATTCTCCTAGGTAGTTCTTGCGTTTTCGAGCAGGGCATGTGCAGAGAAGATGAAGAACTGTTTCTCATCATATGAGAGTACGCCTAGTCTCATGGCGTGCTTTCCTATTAGACAGTGTCCGGTTATGACACCTATTATCGATCTTATATGCGATCTGCTTATAGAGAACAAGCACCTTGAACGTTTTAATTCCAGTGTTGGCCACATGTTTTTGTGACTTGACGCGTGGTGATGTTGTTCCACCATCTGGCCTTCCCACAGTGTCTTGCATTAGCAACAGTTTACAAGTAGCGATTGGTATGCCAGTACGTGCCAAACGTGGTAGGATAGGCTGTACTGTACCGTTCCTGGCGAGTTCATCTGCCTTACAGTTACCTGGAATGTCTCTATGGGCCGGCACCCAGCAAAGGTGAATATTAAACTGTTGTGCCATATCCATTAGAGATGATCGACAGTTATGGACTGTTATAGAGATTGTAGAGACAGAGTCCAGAGATTTGATAGCGGGCTGGCTATCAGAGAAAATACGGATATCAGATGTTGATATCACGTTTTCTTTGAGCCAAGACAAGACTTCCTTAATCGCCAAAAGTTCCGCCTGGAACACGCTACAATGATTGGGAAGGCGGAATGAGAGGCTTAATTTCAGTCGTTCAGAGTACACACCTCCACCAACCCCTTCTTTTGTTTTTGACCCATCTGTGTAAAAATGGATTGACTTTGGCTCATCCTCCAAGAAATCCCTATCTTCCCAAAAAGCTCGGTAGGTATAGAAATCTGGAAGTTTCTGTCGAATTGTAGTTGGAAGATGGTGTAGTCTGTGTGCTTTGGAATTGATTCAAAGTACCTTAGAATTACGGAGTGGCCAATGTTGTTGTTAGTCCACTGCAACGAAGCATTGAGGCGAATAGCAGAGCTTGCAGCTATTTGTTTGCTAAATATGTCAAGAGGTGTAAGATAGAGCAAGGTGTCTAGTGCCGCAAACGGGGCCGTACGTTAAAATTGGTCCGATGTGTATAGCCAATGCGTGATTCTGGGTTGTAAACCCCATTTATTACCAATTGCTTTTTTGCAAGAAAAGAGAGCTACAGTAGCTTTTTTGACTCTTTCCTGTGCGTTGCGTTTCCAATTTAGTTTTTTGTCTAAGACAAGACCCAGGTATTTAGCCTCGTCTGAGAATTTTAATTTGTCCAAGGCATTTTTAAGAGTTCTTTTAGGATATAAAGTTGCTTTCCTGAAACTGCTATAGCAACGTCGTCCGCATGGGCTTTCACTCTGAAACCCTCCGCATCCAGACTAGTTAGGATTTCATTCACCACTAGGTTCCAGAGGAGAGGGGATAGAACACCACCTTGCGGTGTCCCTCTACTAACGAGTCGCCTACTAGAAGAGTTGCCCAGTTTTGAGTTAATTATTCTGCTAGGAAGCATTAAATGAATTTACTCCCGAAGCGAACTCTCTACATTCACAGATGTCAGTCAGATGTGATTGCAGATGTGTTCGCGTCTTCGATGTCAAGGAAAGCAACCATAGTGAACTCTTTATGATGGAGGGAATATTCGATGTTGAGTACTAAAGTGTGTAACGCTGTTTCCACCGATTAACCTTTACAGTAGGCATGTTGAGACGAAGACAGAAATTAACAAAATTTAAGTAACAAAATGTGCACCTTATCTTTAAATGTACACATTTCAAGGGCTTAAGTGACAACTTTAGTTATTAAATTATTTTATAACGCTATTGTCCAGCAAGGTATAGTCTAAATATTTAATTTAGTAGATTTAAACAGTTTTCTAAATATGCCATATATAAAAGAGTTTTTGCCTTCTTTCAAAAAAATCTGATATCAAGAATTTTCTGTTTTTTTTGTACATGGTTTTTTCGGACTGAATTTTCGATTGACTATTATTACTATCACTACCAGTCTGCTTACTCGTAGATTGGAGCTGATGCTTCATCTTAAAGAGTCAACAAAACTTTAAAATTGTAGAGAGAAAAATGTTTGGTTCTTGAATTTAAGAAAAAAAGTGAAACAAACTAGGCAGTCACAAATTATAGATTTCAGAATCTCTTTTCACTTCACTTCTCAAGAGATTCAAAGTTTTTATATTAATAGATATGAAACGTGCATTGTGTTTTTTCAATAAGCCATCAATTTAACAAAAGTGTCACTTTTGCTGTTCTTGGGACATTTATAAAGGGTGTCCCAAAATTAACGCAAGATTTGAATTTGCCGCCATTTGTGCAGTGAAGTGTTGGCAACCCTGAAAAAAAGCAATTTGACAGCTAACAGTATAGGGTTATTAAAAATGGAGCGTTACACGATAGAACAACGTGTCTTCATTATTAAAGAAGAGATTAATTGACAAAATTCATTGAGACTGGATCCGTTGGAGACGCCAAACACACTGGTCGTCCAAAAACAAGCCGTTCAAATGTGAATGTCGAAGCAGTGCGTGAGAGTGTTACTGACAATCCAGGAACCCCAATTCGACGTCGTGGACAAGAATTGCAAATCTCAAGAACCTCTCTACAGCGTATACTCACCAAAGATCTGTTTCTTCATGCTTATAAAATTCAATTAACACAACAATTGAAGCCTAATGACCATGGACAGAGAAGAGAGTTCGTTGAATGGCTTATTGAACATCAACAAATGGACCCTGATTTTTCGAGCAAAATCGTCCTAAGCGATGAAGCACATTTTCATTTTGATGGCTTTGTCAATCGCCAAAATTGCCGCATTTGGGGTTCGGAGAACCCACATGTGATTGTCGAAAAACAAATGCATCCACAACGCGTGACTGTATGCTGTGGATTTTGGGCTGGAGGCATAGTTGGGCCATATTTTTTTGAAAATGATGCTGGTCAAGCAGTGACTGTTACTGGTGCTCGATATCGCGACATGATTACACAGTTCTTTCTGCCAAAATTGGATGATATTGATGTGTCCAATATGTGGTTTCAACAAGACAGTGTCACATGTCATACAGCCCGTGAAACAATTCAATTACTGCATGAGATATTTCCAGGTCGTGTACTCTCTCGTTTCGGTGATCAAAATTAACCTCCTAGATCGTGTGATTTAACACCATTAGACTTCTTTTTATGGGGTTATTTGAAATCTCAAGTCTATGTCAACAAGCCCACAACCACCCGTGCATTAAAGGAGGAGATTCAACGCTGCATCAACGAAATTCAGCCACATTTGTGCAGAATGGTCATGGAAAATTTCAACAAAAGAGTGCGCATGTGCATGCAAAGCCGTGGAGGCCATTTGTCCGATGTGTTATTCTATACATAACCCTATTCTATGTACTTTACGAATCAATAAAAATATAACTATCAAAAGACTAAAAACGGCGTTTTCTATTTAATTCAAATCTTGCGTTAGTTTTGGGACACCCTTTATTTATATCGACAAGATTATTGAAATCTGATTAAGTACTGGACTTAAGGTGGCGCTACAGTCCTGTGTGAACTAGGGCCTCACCCAACAAACTTCTCCATCTAGCTCGGTCCCTATCTAGATGTCTCCAGTTTCGCGCTCCAAGTTGGGTGAGGTCACCTTCCACTTGTGCGCGCCACCTGATCCGCGGTCTTCCTCTACTGCGTGTCCTGTGGGTGCGGATTCGAAGACTTTCAATGTGATTAAGTTCTTAAGAAATTTTGAAAAAAAATAACGGCTTTATGAGGGGTACCCTTCTGGAGCAATACCAAAATATGTTTTCTTGTAAAAGCAAGCCGAGTTAAGAAAAAATTTGATAAAGTTCTAAAAAAATCTATCGGTTCATTTATGAAAAAAATCGAATTTTTGAATTTACACAAAAAAAATTGTCTGCGGGCTGTGGTTATTTCTAGTATTAAAACATGAAAAAAACGCCTTAAGCTAATCGGCTTAATGTCAATCGGCACAGTGGTTTATGATTTACAGACTGACAGATGGATGGAATGGGGGACCCACTTTTTTTTTTACTTTTCTAACATCTTAATGTCATGTATGGTTCCAAATTTTTTACAAATGCAATACTTGCCATGTACATAGTTTCTATGTGTCGCAAGTAAAAATCACTTCAATGTTCACTATTCATGTGTATAAAAAATTAGATCGAATTCAAGGCTAGTATCAGGAATTTAAAGGGAACTTAATATAAAATTGAAGATCTTCAAGGTTCAAGGTTTCTTCTTAAAAACCTGAGTCTTTGTTTTTTTTCTGGGAAACAAATTTTATGAAAATAATTTAAAGCATTACTCAAGTTACAAAAAATTTAAACGTTTTTGCCAACAAACCACTTTTTGGTGAATGTCGTTAAATTACTAACAAATCTTTACTTACACAACTTAACTGCATAAGCTTTATGGCACTTATGAACCCCCTGGATTGTCCATTGGTCAAAATGAATTTGTGCTAAGTTTTTGGAATAGGGCTGAATGTCAGATTCATATTATATTATTGGTTCAGACCTCAGTTAAAAGTGGTAATTTTGCAACAAAGTTTAGAAAGTAAAATACAAATTTTGTTTTCATATACAAAAAAAAATAATTGAAAATATAAAACGGGCCATATCCATTGACTCAATACGATTAGTTTTGAATTGAAGGGATATAATACAAAAATACAAATGAATTATCTGCCAGAAGGGTCATGACCCCTACGATCCTCCCTCTGGATCCGCCATTGCTCAGAACAGAGCACTTCATGCCCAACAGTATCTTAACTAACTTTATTTGTCCGGTGTGGCCTCACACAAGCTGCAATCGAAATAAGAAGTGCCAGTAATGCTAATGGAAATTAAGAAGCCCCTCGATTATTTTACAGTACAAGAAATCGTATCACACCACTTGGGCGAAACGTTATGTACTTATTTCTCGAATCCCAATTCATTAAAGGTAGCTTTGCTATGACAATTAATAAGTCACAAGGGCAAACACTTAAGCAGGCAGCGCGTGGGATGAACTTAGGAAGGCCACTTTAACAAAAGACAACGTTACTCTTGATTCCTCTTAGTTTCTTCTGATTGTGGAAAGCTTACCAACTAACTCATTTAAACATGCCACACGAATGTCTCTGTGATATTTCGATTTTATTTTACGACTATGGCAAAACTACGGGTAACAGCTAGGCCAGGTGTATTTAGATATTTTATGACTAATACATTTATTTCGGTTTAAGCAGTTAACTCCGAAGTAATAATAAACAGTAATAATCTGGCCCTTAAAGTCTTTATTTTCAAACTTTAAAGGAGTTTATCTGATTCACTGTCCTACAATGTATCTCAACCTAAACTAACTTAAATATTTATTAACTGTCCTTGTAAAACCTTTAGAGGGTAGGTACCTTTTATACTTTCATTAAGTTCAAGCTCGAAACACGAACACTTGTTGTCTTGTCTGTCTGTCGGTTTGTTTTTATTGCAAACTGCATTTTGCCATTTTGGTCTTTAGTGCGTTGACTGAAGTTAACATAGGCTTCCAATTAATACCTGCAAACCTATTAAAGAACAATAATATTGTTTCTGTCCTGAATGATTTTAAATCTACACGTGTTTTATTAAATCATTTCACTTACCCTTAATTTAAACAAATAACAATGTTAGTAAGATTGATTATTTAAATGATTGAGTACTTATCTAATGAAATTAGTTTTTCTACTTAAGTTATAAATTGACTTCTATCTTCATCCAGTAAGACTTTGCTTCTTAAAACAATGATACGGTCTTTGAAAGTTTTTCTTTTTTCGGTTGCAATTTTTCATCCAATTCATGGTATTTTGCAGCCAGTTAAAATATCGAGCTATAATTTAGTTGAGTGTTTGAAAAAATTGATTGAAAACGAAAATAATGGTTTTGATAAAAACATTCGCATAAGTGTTGAAACCGAGTCAGAATTAGCTAAATGGAATTTTGATGATATGTTAACAAGATTTTTTGAATTAAACAATAATAATATGGCAGTTGAATTGCAAATGCAAACAACGAATATGAAAAAGTCACCACATACAATTCACGCAAGGGTTCTTCTTGTCGATAGTTATAATTCGTTTAGGTGAGTGTTCGAAAGTTCAGTTTTGCTTACACAGGTTTTTCCAATATTAACCATTATCGATATTTCAAAAGTTATAGTAGCGTATTTTAATACAATACAAATAGTCTTGAATCATTTTAAATTTTGGCTCTAAACTCTTTTAACGCCGCGCCGAGCCCCGTAACGGCTTGCTTAGCAATTCTGGGCCTTCTCTTAAGCTAACACGCTCATTGAACTTACTCTTTATTAAATCAATTTTAACGTGTGCTGTGTGGCTTGTGGCAAAATCTTGTTAAACTTTATGTCATCCAAGGTCATGCGTTTCAATTCTGGTTAAAAACAATCGGTAAACATGACCCATTAACGCTGTAATGCAGTAACAGAACGATCGTTATAGTCGACGAAAAACAGTTGTTTTTTGTGGATGTAAATTTGATTTATGAAGCAAAAATGTGGAATGTTTTTGACAAATTGAGCCAAAAACAAGCTCCAACACTGAAGATGATGGAGAACATATGTCACTTCAAACGGTCAATCGACTTAAATAATTTATTTGAATTATCTTGTAAGCCAAGATCCGATTAAGATCGTTTGCTACGGACACCTGAACGGCTGCGATATTTTAGACACTTTCCGGAATATCCATAGTTTGTCGAATTGAAAGTTTTGACATTTCTCGACGTTTCAAGGTCCCTAGAGTCGAAATAAAAGATTTTTGGAACGATGCCTGTGCGTGCGTGTTAGGTGGGTCATTTTTTAATTTAGCTGATTTTGAATTCTAATAGTAATACAACGTGGCCAAATGGACCAAAGAAAATATTTTTGAAATCCGAATTTATCTTTAGCCTGCGCATCGAAATGAAAATTACCATAGAAAACATTTCAATCCAAATGCAAATTTTTAAATTTTCAAATTTAATTTTTTTTTGTACAATCAAAGTAGGCTGCGTAAGTAACTTCATTTCTTTAACTTATTTGAAAGCGTCAAATAGTTTCAAATAGTTATTTTTATTAATGTGATCGTGGCCAAAACGGTGAGAGTTTTTGTGATAACATCAATAATAATACCAAATAATAATAATATTTTCGTCGACAAACAGGATTGAAAAAACAGAGTTAGTTCTTTTAAAGTTAGCATCATTTTGAAATGGAAAAAATAAGGCGTTGTTATAAATGTCCAATTTTTGGAGCAATGGAGGAACTTAAAGAAAATATTTTACCAACTTCCGCAGATGTTATGATGTTTTACGAATGGACCACATTTTATCTTTGGTTAGATAGAAACACAAAGAAAGAACTGTCCTCATACGATGTAGCTAAAATAGTTTCTCAGAAGATAGAAAATATTTGGAAAAAGCATCGCTGCCAATAGTTACCAATGCACGAATAATGCAGTTATTGATATCATACCATGCAAAGTCTAAAAACTTAAATAAATCTTTGAAAAGATGTTCCGAAAAAGAATCAGAGTTTTTTGAAACAAAGCACACTTTTGTTTGACATTTGCTTATGCAAATGCAAAGACATTTCTAAATGCATAAAGAAGATCAAACCTTTTTATTAGATCAAAGATCTGAGAGAAAAATGAGGATAGGTGGTGTCGATCGTGTAGCTTATGCCAAATTGCAAAAAAAATAGAAATATCAATTAGCCTTTCGACTTCAATAATACAAAAAGAGCAACAGAAAGAACAAAGGAAGAAGCAATTAACCAATTTTTCTTCATTGTGTGATTCTGATAGTGACAACCTTTTCATAAGATCTACGTCAAACGAAAACGGAGAGATATACATAAATAAACCCTCAACGTCAAAATCAAGGACCTAAAAGACCACTATTCAAAACCTACCTCTATTATCCAAGACATGTGATCGGTATGGAGTTTCTGATAGGGCAGCAGCCGCCATCGTTTCTGGCACACTTCATGATCTAAAGTCCGATGTAGAGGTGATTGATAAATCTAAAATACGCCAAGAAAGAATCAAAGTACGGACCGAATTAACATCCAAAGCTTTATGTTCAAATGTCCCTGCTTTGTATTTCGATGGGAGAAAAGACTCTTGGTGTCGTTAAAAAGGGTACCAAAAGATACAAACAAGTTTTGACAGAGGAACATATTTCTTTCATAAAGGAGCCGGGTTCTATATTTTTAGGGTACACGATCCACCAGTATGGTTTCAGATAAAGATGCATTCAACTTGCAAGGACGGGTCAAGATATTTTTGGAAACTTATTGAGGACTATCGATATCACTCTCCTGAACTCAAGCAAGTTATAGAACCAGTAATTCAGCGAAATGCATACTTTGCACACCCTGAAAACCTTTTATTATAAATATTAACAGATATGTGGCGGTATAAAAAACTATGTACATCGTTGACATTAAATAATTTAGCTTATTACAACACCTTTTAATATTTACTTTGCTTCTTATTCAAGATCATATCGTATTTTGTTTTTATTGTTATTTGTTCTCTAAATCTTTTCATTGACTTAAGTAAAGCAACACGTTTCTTTTATAATTAATAAAAACATTTTTTGATTTAATTCAAACAAAATTATGATTGACCCCGACGCACGTGATGTCCAACGAAGATAGTAACGATCAGCAATTGGGTGTATGAGCTGATGTAGCAGCTAACTATTATGCCCGTCTCAGATGCCTCCAATTGTCGAATCAGACGTTGACAATTGGTTCTACCTTCTTGACTTTTATTTCAAGCTTCAGGAATTGGCCAAGACGAGAGAAAATTCGACACCTGTACCTGAACCATCTCATAATAAAGTTGACTAGGTTTCTTGTCACCTAGAGGCATGTCATGAAGTACATGCCGAAGGCTCTTTTCTTGGCTATCCGCAAAATAATTTGTCGAATATATTCGTATTTTTCTAGACTTGGTGCAGCGTCAATAATTGGTCGCAACTCCGATATCCACCCGCTCGAATATCGGAGTTGCGACCAATTATTCACTGAGGTAGCTCACCTTATTTCAGAATTTTCGAGATTACTGGCCAATCGAAACCAACAACGTCCGTCTCGACAACCACGCAATCAAACACCATCAAATCAAGTCAGGTCTGGAACATCTGAACTGAAACAAAATCTTCAGCCTTAATCAACCGATAAATCTTCTGCTCGACAAACAAATTATTTGTCATTTATTAGCGAATTTACCACTGACATCCGGCATATAAATGTCGAAGATAATCATGCAGCACATTTACTATCCCGGATTGACTCTGTGGGTGTCAAAGCCGACCTCTACACACAACTAGAAAAATCACAAGAAACTGATGATGAACTCCAGCATTTGCTCAAAGACAATTCCTCGCATTGACTTAATCTGCGACATCTCATATAATCGAATACGTCCTTTTATTACAAAAGACCTACGCAAATCGTTTTTAGATGCTACTCACAGTATTTCGCACCCAGGACGTCGTGCATCAGCGCACCTTATGGCTGAACGGTTCGTTTGGTCGAATATCCGTCAACAATGCTTGAACTTTGCCAAAACTAGCATATCTTGCCAACGCGCCAAAGTTCATCGCCATTCAAAATCTGAACTTCAACACTACCCAATGCCAGATCAACGCTTCGCCAAACATAAACGTCGATATTGTAGGACCTTTTCCACCTTTAAATGGCTATCGGTACCTCCTCACTGTAATATACCGCTTTACAAGATGGCCAGAAGCGTTTCCAATGGTCGACATGACCGCCTATAATTATGCAAATGCCTTAATCACTGGTTGGATCGCTCGTTTCGGAACTCCTTCGCAAATCACATCTGATCAGGGAAGACAATTAACTCCACCTATTTTTTCCGAATTGTGCAAATGTTTAGGAACGAATCACACGATGACCACCCACATTCAAATGGTATTGTAGAGCGATTTCACCGAACTTTAAAAGCGGCCATAAACTGTGGCGATTCTACAAGTTGGGCTAAGCGTCTCCCTCTCATGCTTTTGGGCCTCCGATCAACCATTAAAGAAGACTTAGGAGCAACGCCAGCAGAGATGGTATATAGGACAGTACTGCGTCTTCCAGGCGACTTACTAGCACCTGCTTGCGAAAATCGATCTCAAACCGATTTTATAAAAGATCTTCGGAAAATGATGCAAAATTGCAGATTTCAACCAACAGCATGGCACTCTCAGCAGCGTTCATTCGTGCATAAAGATCTTCAAACATCAACACACGCATTTATCCGAAATGATTCAGTGAAAGCTTAAATAATTCCACTATACGAAGGACCATTCAAAATAATTGATCGATATGACAAATATTTCACTATGGATATCCGAGGACGCATCTTAAAAATTTCAATCGACAGATTAAAGCCAGCATATTTAGAAGCAGATCAAAAAGACGATGTACGAGTCGTTCCAGATGCACACCAACCGCCACACCTAACAGCACCTCAGTATTTCCGCACTTGTTCGGGACGTCATGTACGCCCTCCACAGCGTTAAGTGCGGAAAACTTCTGGGGGAAAACTTCTGTATGCTTCATCATACACTGATATGATAGATTGGCAGCAGAAAATGTATGAACCCAAAGTTTTAAAAGATGTTCCTAATGATGAAACTTTGAAAATTATAAATTCAAGGGCGAAAAACAACTTAACGTTTTTGACGCTGCCTTCTCACACCGAAGCAGTCGACCGTTCTGTCAAGTTGATACCGAATAATTTCGACTTCAAATAAATTTTGTTATACACATAATAATGCAGAAAGATGCAAAAAGGACTTTTTTTTATTACTCAAAAAATTTGAAGAAAAAAATATTTGTCACCTCAAAAATATTACGAACAAAACATGATTTTATCTCCAAAATAATTTTGTGCAACGAAAAATAACGTTTTTAACATCTGCTAAAATTTTGAGAAAAATCAATTTGAAAACATTTTTTTTACAAAAAAATTAAATAATAAAAGCTAGTAAAAATTGATTTCCGACTTAAACATCTTTGAGATTATAGCTTCCAACTAATTTTATCTCATAAAAAGTTTTGTTTGCAACATTCATTGAAATTTTGAGAAAAATCAAATTGACAGTTTTCTAACAACAAATAAAAACCTAAAAAAAGGTTTTATAAAAGTTCGTAAAAATTGATTTTCGACTCAAATGGCTTTTCAAAAATTAAAAAAATATTGGTTTCAAACTTATTTTATCTCACATAAAATAATGTTTTATACATTCAGTGAATTTTTGATAAGAATCCAACAGTCCGTTTTTTTCATAAAAAAACTAAAATTTACAAAAAACAGTACGAACATTTGGTAAAAATGATGTACGGTTCTCAATAGAAGGTGTTGACTTCATATTAATTTCGTTCATCCAATTTGTATTTCTTTATATAAGAAATAAAACCTTTTAAGAAATGGTACTAAATTTGAAAAAAATTGGTTAACGACTAAAAAATCTCGTTAACAAAAATAGATTTTGAAATAAAACTATTTCATCATATGAAAAACATTGTTATTAATTTTTATAATAATTCAATTGACAACTTTATAACAAAACACGAAAACTTACAAATCTTCTAAACAAGACAAATCGACAGATAGGAATGGAAGTTATCAGTGTGAGTCGCATCCCAGCCTCTTTTTGGATTTTTTATTTTTCTATCCGGTTGATGTTGTTTTTGATCCAAGTAATCCACTCTTACAAAAGTAGACATCTTCTGACGACAATTTAATCAGTCTTAAGAATGATTTCAATGCCTTTTAAGTATCGAGAGCTTCCATCAACCGTAGGTGGAATTTTCTTTAGACAAGGCGAATTGTATTTTTATTTATAATTAGTTGAAAAACTTAATTTTTTATCAATGGTTTGCGTATTTGAAAAAAAACTAAGCGAATGCAAAAACCATTTGTTTTCCGATATTTAATATTTTTTTAGAATAATTATTTCTTTCCAAAAAAATCATAATTTTAAGAGAGTTGAAACGACGGTTATAAAGCAACCTGTTGAACAGCTATCAACCGAAAAGAGGGATTAATATGTAGAGTACGGAAACATGCACTTAACTTTAGAATTGGTGGAAATGTGATCAAAAGCCTATTCGTAGTGGCTGCCAGAAACGAACTCAAAAATGTTTTGTCTAATATGTTAAGGCTGGTTCTTCAGGTTAGAGATAGGCTGATAACCGACTCCGTGAAAACAATCTTATTAGAAGATAGACAACAAGCCTCGGAAATGGATGGATGACAACCATTGCAATGAATAAGATCAACAATCACGAGTTGCAGATTAGCTAGTTGATACCCTGTCAAAATAAAATGCATTCCCTGCAAGAAGAATTGACAATTTTTGAAAGGGTTTAAAAAATGTACACAACTGGGATACAAATGTTGACAAGTAAACGATGTTTAGATGATATTTTAATACATGCAAATAACAACAAAACTCTATTATTGGATTTTTTTTGAAAGTTTGCTAACGTATCAAACCATCCCGACCATATCCTATTTCGCCAGAAGTAAATTTTCAACAATTGAATTTCCCTGTCACGTTTTTTTGGAGAAAACTTTAAATCAGTAATTGAATGTGAATTGTTTTCTAAATATTTGTTTACAAATTTTTTAACTCTTAAGCTATGTGTGAATCAGAGCGTCATCGTTTATCGTCTGATAAAAATGCGATTAGAATCCTGCAACAATCAAAATGAAAAGTGTATAGTCCTAATATTGCTTAATTTTATAATAACTTTCCATTGGAAGTCATTGTAATAGATTCGTTTTATCGAAGTGAAAATTTTGACATTTCTATACGTTTTAAGTTCTCTAGAATCTAAATTAAAGGTTCTTAGGAAGATATCTATGCATGTACACGTTGGGAATATTGATGTCATTAATAGCAAAGATATCTAATTTGCAGATTTTGGTATAAAAATGTGGTAAAAGTGCTTTAATACAAATTTATTACAAAGTTATTTTACATTACATTACATACTACTTAGCACATAATTGTACGGAATAGAGAAAGTGCTTAAAAAGTGAACATTTTAGTTGACCCCAAACGAATCAATAACAAGATTGAAAATAAAGATTTCAACAAAATTTGATATTATACTGTGTGACGTGATTTACTTAATGGATTGGTGGTGGTAAATTTTGGCAGCTGGTAAATTTTTGAGATAAATAGAATTAAAAGTTTTTTTTCCAAAAATTAAAAATATAAAATAAATCCTACTAAAAATTGATTTTCGATTAGAAAATATTGGTAAAAATAAATAATATTGTCCAAAAATTAGTTTCATCTTTATTAAATTTTAAACCTCCCAGAAGAAATGTATTTATAATTAAAAAAATGTTGTTTGTTTTCATTTATATTATTTGCTAAAAATTTAAATTTGACTTAAAAATTCCTAGAAGAAAGATACTGACATACTGACTTTTAAGTTTTAAAATGTATCTTGAAACATTAAAGACAGTTTACTACAAAAATGAAATTCCTGCCAAAAATAAAATTATTGATTTCATTTCTCGAATATGTCGAATATTGCAAACTCTTTTTGTTTCTATAAATACAAAATTGGCAATACCATTGGAACATTTGTTTAAACCATCAATAAAAAGTTATTACTGTGGGTTGCCTTTTTTTAAATATATAATTTCTAAGCATCTCCAGGATTATAGCCTTCCATACGTCTTCAATTTTTAAAGAACGAACTTCAAAGTTAGTATACTTTTTAAGGTATAACTATTTGCTTTACGTCTATCAAGTAGTCCTTCAGCTGTCCATTTAATCGATGGATTGGACCAAACCTTTTTACAAACAATCCCAATCTTTTTATCAACCAATCTTCATGATTTGATGTTCAAATGGTAGACATGTGCATTCAAGAGGGCACAAGCGTCCACAGGTTTTTCTCAAAGGCCACCTCTGTCTATCAACTCCTACTCTCAACTCCCCGTGGTGAACATCGAGTGCTTGTACCTCAACGGGAGATTGGATACTAACCCCAGTGGAAAGTTGTTGGGAGCAGCAAGCGAGAGAGGGGGGAAGAGGTGTTTTCATTAAGGCACCTCTCCTTATCCAGACGGCAGCGGATGAATTCTCGAGATGGAATCAACGGTGGCTTCTACAGTTCCAGTAATGTTGAACTACCTTATAAGGCTTCTTCGACATATTTGGAGCCCAGGCCTGTAAGGAGCGGTTTATCCGACTTGGAGTTAAACTAAGAATCTGGCCCTCCAGGTTGGGGGTTGTGCCGTCGGGGTGACTTCCTGGCCACGTAAAAAAACCTTTAGTTGCGAAGCACCAACAAGCCTCGGATACGGACGGATTCACTGTTGACAACCCATTCACTAACTTAAGCCTAATATGCTCGCATGCTCCAACAGAGGAGAAAGATGAAGACACCAAAGACACATTCTTCGAGCTCTTGGACAAGGCATATGAGCAGTGCCCTGGCTATGACATTAAAATTGTCATAGGAGATTTTAATGCCAAGCTATTAAGAGAAGACATCTTTGGTGGCATAATCGGGAGATGTAGCCTGCACGAGACCACCTCCGACAACGGATTCAGGCTGATCGATTTCGCTGCTGGGTGAGACGTTCTGGTAGCTAGTACGCAGTTCACACATCTTAATATCCACAATGGGACATGGAAATCTCCTGATCAATCAACCGTCAACCAGATTGACCACATTGCGATCGACGCACGACACTTCTCCAGTATACAGGATACCACTACCTCGTTGTAGCCAAGGTACGGCTACGGATATCCCGTTCCAAGTCAAAACAAGGAAGCACTGTGAGAAGATTCCATGTCCTTTTCCGATCGAGTCTCTAATAACCTCTTAAGGAGTCCTATCCCTTATCAGTGTGGCTCCAGACCAGGAAAGTCCACTATCGACTAAATTTTCACACTACGTAAGATCTTTGAAAAACCCAAGAGCTTCAAATACCCACAATCTTTCTATTGATTTTAAAGACGTGTATGACAGCATCAATAGGGAATAGCTCTACAGAGCAATGTCTACTTTTGACATTTTTGGAGAATGCAAAATATTGATATCAAAAAAGGTTTTAGACAAAGCGATGCACTGTCATGTAACTTCTTCAACATCGTTCTGGAAAGAATTGAGGCACATTGGAGCATTAGAGGCACATTCTCCAAAGATCCATCCAATTACTCGGATACGCAGATAATATTGACATAATTGGAAAATCAAAGCGTGATGTCAATGGAGCGTTTTTGAGCATTGCGACGGAAGCGAAGAAGATGGGTTTAGTGGTCAATGAGTGCAAGACCAAGTTTATGATGTTATCAGAAAAGGACACTGAACAATGACGTCTTGGACAAAACGTCACCAAGGACAGCTATAACTTTGAGATAGTCTTTACCTAGGCACCGTTTTTAACACAGACAACGACACCAGCGCTGAAATCAAACGAAGAATAACTCTTGCAAATCGCTGCTTCTTTGAACTTAGAAGGCAATTGAGAAGTAAATTTCTCTCTCGAGCATCTTAAACCACCATCGATAAGACACTCATTATCCCGATTCTCATTTATTGCGCTGAGGTCTAGACTCTGTCAAAGAAAGATGATAGCGTCTCAGGATGCTTCGAGAGAAAAATTCTTCGGGTGATTTGTGGTCCCGTACGCATAGATGGAGAATGGAGGAGAAGATATAACGACTAACTGTATGGGCTGTACAGCGACACTGACCTAGTTAGCAGAATTAAAGTCCAACGGCTTAGATGGCTGGGTCAACGCTCCAGCCGGAGACGCATGTTGGTTGAGGACCAGGTCCGCCCCGGACTGTAGCACCACCTTAAGAAAGTAGGTAAGTAAGTAATCTTCATGCTTGACCACTCACAAATCTAATTTTGAATTAAAAGCTATTTTAGTTGGCCAGCAAACGTATCGCGAGCTATCATATCAATCGCAACATGGAAGGGACTTTAAGAAGATAAACTGCGTTTAGTAGTTGAGGATCACCTTCGTAATCCATATATCCCCTTCATACTAATTTATGTGCAAACGCGTCAATTCACTCAAAACTTAATACTACTATTTTTGTATGTTTCTAGGTGGCTTGTTACTCGTCAAAGAGTCTTTACCAAGGACATATCTGGGATGTACCAATTCTATTATGTCATTCTACAACCAATCGCCAAAATAGAAAATTTACAACTTACACTTAACAATATTATGGATTTTTGTCTCAAGAATTTCATCAAACACATAAACGTTCTTGTCGAAGAAGAAGAAGGTGGAATCGTTTCTATTTACACTTATTATCCATTCAATGAAAAAATATGTCGTGATAATACTCCAAAAATTCATAACTACTTCGTGAACAAAAAACTTAAATGGATAAAGCCTACATTTCCAGACAAACTTAACAACTTTCGGAAATGCCCTCTTGTGGCAGTTATTGTAGAAGATCCTCCATTTGTGAGTGTTATTGAAAAAAATGCCTTTGGATTTGATGTGGATATTCTCAAAAGTTTAGCAGACATCATGAACTTTCAAATTGATGTCCAGATAATTCCAGAAAATAATGAAACACACAAGTTCTTAGATCGAGTGTTATTTGATCATGTAAATTCTGAAAACCATATTTACAAAAGTTTATAGTGTTGACTAAATTCTGTTGTTTTCTTTTAGATAGACGATGGAGACCTTATGATCGGCGGATTTCTTTGCTCCAAGGACCGAATAGAAAACTTTGCAGGAACAAATTACTTTTCTTCAAGTTCCTTACAGCTTGTAGTTAAAAAACCGAAGGCTTACAGCTCATTGGAGATCTTATTTTTTCCCTTCGATTGGTATACTTGGCTGATACTTTTGTTCATTTTGACTGCGAGAGGTGTCGGACAAGTTCTATGGAAGAAGTTTTTCAAGTATTTTCTATATTTGGGGACATCTTCCTCACGAATACATCTCTTGTCATGGCTGATGGGAATCCTGGTCATTCAAAGTTCCTACGAGGGATCAGTATTCAAATTTATCCACAATCAACCGCAACGAAAAATTCCTAATAATTTCGAAGAAAGCATTGAAGCCGGTTATAATTATCTTGCCAAAAAATCCTATCTCTACGCTTTGGATCCTTATTTTAGTTCATTTCCGGGAAAGATATTCTACCACGATGTGCCTTTTATGTATCAATTATTTGACGAACTTGACAAGCGTGATGATAGCTATGCTGCATTTACAACTTGCGATGAATTATTTGTCCATAGAATTGATCCTTCTCGATATGAACGTTATTACACCCTGAAGAAGCCTTTTCATAATAATGTTCTTTGTATTTACATGTCAAAGTTTTCTTTTTTCACTGAAGAATTTGAAAGGCGTATAAAACAAATGTCCTACAATGGACTTATCAAACATATTTATGATAGATTAGCAAAAGAAAATTTCAAGAAGAAAAATGTTCTTCGTAAAAGAGTACCAACAATTATGACATTGCATCAGCTTATGGGTGCTTGTCAGTTACTTGTGGTTTTGTCGGGAATAACTACATGTTTTTTCATTGTAGAATTTTTGTCCGATAAACATGACTTGCTGAAGATTTTTGTAGATTTCTTTTACTAAAATTTAAGCTTTATGCAAACCATCATGGACACGAAAAAATAGAGGATCTGTCAATTTAGGTATCTCACAGTAAACTTATTGTATAATGACCTTAACTGGGAAATGAAATGTTCAATACAAAATTATATGTTTCTTGAAATGTTTTTTTTTTTATTAAAATTTGCTGATGTAACTCGGATTCAAAGACTGGATTATGCTTGTCGTATCCAGGTTGCAACTAAGGAATATACAGAAAGCTTTAGATTAAAGGTGTTTTCTTGAGTATGATTCTGATTACAAATTAAGTTTCATAAAAATTTAAATAATATCAACGTACATTAATTTCCTTGATTCGTATCAATAGTCTGCTAGCTTGTTAAAAGCTCAGGTCTTCAGGTTATTGCTTCTTTGGCAAAATTCCGTCGATTGCTGGCTTCTCCTTTCTGATTCGGCCTTCGTTTGCTGTTCTTGGCTGGCAATGCAATGTTTATCAATGGATTTTACCCAGCTTTTTAACAACTCCTAACCCGCTTATCAACAGCTTCTAACCGGCTTATCAATGGCTCTTAACCAGCTTATCAACGACTCTTAATCAGCTTAGCAACGGCTCTTAACCGGATTATGAAGGGATCTCAGCCGGCTTATCAACGACTCTTAACCGGCTTTTCAATTGCTTTTAGACGTTTTATCAACGGATTTTACCCGGCTTTTTAACAACTCTTAACCCGTTTATCAACAGCTTCTAACTGGCTTATCAATGGCTCTTAAATAGTTTATCAACGACTTTTAATCAGCTTAGCAACGGCTTTTAAACGGATTATTAAGGGATTTTAGCCGACTTATTAACGACTCTTAACCGGCTTATCAACGGCATTTAGACGTTTTATCAACTGTTTTTACCCAGCTTTTTAACAACTTTTAACTCGTTTATAAACTACTTCTAACTGGCTTATCAATGGCTCTAAACAGCTTATCAACGACTCTTAATCAGCTTATGAATGGATCTTAATCAGCTTATCAACGGCTCCTAACCGGATTATCGGCGCATCTTAACCGGCTTATCAACGGCTTTTAGACGTTTTATCAACGGCTTTTAGACGTTTTATCAACGGCTTTTAGACGTTTTATCAACGGCTTTTACCCGGCTCTTAACCAGCTTATCAATGACTCTTAATCAGCTTATCAACGGCTCCTAACCGGATTATCGGCGCATCTTAACCGGCTTATCAACGACTCTTAACCGGCTTATCAATGGGCCTTAAACGGTTTACCAACGGCTAACCTACGGCTTAACCTACTTATTTAATGCTTTTTATTTGAATTTAGGGATTTGTATATTAATTGCAAGAGACAGGTCCTGTGAAAAAAAAAATTTGAATTGAACTCAAGACTTCTGGAATGACAGTCCTACGCACTACCCATTACACTACAGGAACTACTCGGTAAAATATATTCAAAGAAACTTCTACAACAAAAAAGATACTGCCTTCATCAAGGACATTGACCCAAACATTAAATACTTTTTACATTCGAACACTTCCCTCAGTTTCTTTTTTGGCGTAATATACTTGGGTGCACTATAGAGACACAGAATATTCGAAACGACCACTCCCAGGAGCCAAAGTCATATCTCCAAGTTATTGACTTAAAAGATTACTTAAAACATATTTCTGAATGATTTTACAACTCATCTTCCTAGAATCACCGCATCATCCGGCCTCCAATTCACTTCCAAGTCCGTTCGGAGAGAAAAATTCCATGAATGAATTTAAATAAAACATGCCTTCTTTTCCGACCCACCTACAAGAGACATCTTCGAAGCACCTATAGCTACATTATATGCGAAGACCCATTCTGATGGTCCATCTCTTCCCCAACCGGGTGATCATCCTTCTCGACACTGATCCTCTAGCTGTGATAACACAAATTATTCCAGCGACAAATTTTCTAAACAAATTACACTGCCAGAGAACATCAGGCCAGTATAATGTTGAGAGGTTCCTAAATGACCGTTTCAGATGGTTTCACCGCATCCATAGCACAGCCTATGCTAAGGCATACCGTGATCATCGTCATGATGGCAATCATCACCATCAACATCATCTGTTTGCGCTGCTGCTCTGCTCCTGCTGCTGGACCAGCAATGATGCTCCACGACATCAGATATAGTCAAGTCAGTCTTCATTCCATTTGGCTGTTGGGGAGTTCATCCTCCATCGTATAAGGAGACTCTCTTTGGGACTAGGAGATGGATAGATAGCCTTGACGGTTGTCTTGTATTTTTGGAACTACAGTGACGACAACGCAATGGTCAACGTTTTTTTTTGTCCATTTTCAAATTCATCCCGTTTACTCTGTTGGCTAAGGATATTCTGGTTTGTGTGGTGTACTTGTTTGTGATTTCTAGATTTCTGTGGCATATTTTACTATGTCTGCTTTGGGAGTTGGTATATGGTACATGCCACAGTATGGTGTGGTGTGGAGTTAAGTTGACTCTGGAATGGTTCATAAATCAGAATATATATATAGAAGAGAGTGTGTGCTGAATGTCTAATATGAGGACGAAGAACCAAGAGGCCAGGATAAGTTGGCCATTTTTGCATAAAACACCGTTTGCATGTTGTAATTGTGAACATGTTCCATGATGGTTTCTCATGATGGGGACAAGTCAGATGGTTTTGAAGATGTTAAGAGTTTTATTTTTATTTTGGGAAAACAAAGAAGACACTGATGGTCTTATGAAGGGAGACTAGCTTTATTTTTTATTTTTATTTTTATTTTTATTTATATCTTCGTCTTCCTGTTGTGTCATTCATAAATGTCTTAACCGCACTATGTATGAACTGAAGACGTTGTTTTTGTTTGCCTTTTTTTGTACAAAGTACAGAAAACTTAGATATAGGTTGCATATAAGTGCATTGTTTTAAACATAAGTTTTAGCTGCTTTTAAATACTTCATTATTTTGCATCTGGAGGTCAGTGTTCAGGTCTCCAAATTAAAAATCAGGGTACTCGGAATGAGAACTGCCAGTTTAACGTAGATATTCTCTACCCATACTGGCAGTTAATATTTGTCAAACCAGCTGTCATTCCAAATGTGTCTTCCAATTTTTAGTCCGTTTGGCAATCGAACAACGATTGCGTAACGCATGCATAGTGCTGATTCAAACTTATCCACTTTTCGGGCATTATGGACATTATAATCGACTGAATACGTAAATCCGTAAAATTGCGAAGAAATTGTCGGTCAGTGGAAGCGATACTTATGTATATCGTAGTTCACGGTTATTCGAAAATGTTGAGGGCATAAATTCAAGTATTGATGGATGATACGAATTCATCCATTTTGTTCGCAGAAATTGACAAATCACGAGTTTATGAACTTTCCGTCAACTTTCGTTCTTTTAAAGAGGCGCAGCAGTTGACATTAGAGTTTTTTCAAATGTTTGCTTTGCCTCTCAGACTAGATCACGTGTTGATTCTCTCGGAACTCGATATTGTTGCTTGGTTTTGATACGGTTACTTAGAAAGATCGATGATATTATGACCGGTCTTCAAATAGAAGAGTTTCCAAGTGGGCGGTGATCTTGATAATTATTATTGTTGTTGTGATTTTCTTCAGGTCGTCGTCAGGAAGATTTTAAGCGATGAAGACGGTATTGAAGAAAAGGACCACATTTTATCTGCGGATTTTTTTGACATCCAGTTATGTCGTCAGTACAGGGGTTATTTGAATTTAGGGAGCGGACATTCGCTTCAACCTCTTCCAGTGTAATGGGATGTGTGATTAAAATGTTGATATCCCGATAGCTTTGTGCATACGGTTTTGTGGCCGTACAAGGTAGTTTGTCCAATATGCGATCAGTGTAGCCGGTTTTGTTTTAGGCGTATTCCTTCTGTGTCAATTTGTATAAAATAATTTTCCGCTTTTGGTTGATTGGTGCGGTGTTAAGTGCTAAAACATGAGACAATATGGTATCATAAAAATGGATATCGGCGTTGATAATATGAATCACAATTTCAGGATGAGGACAAATCTTATTCTATTTTTAATTAATTTTTAAAGTTTCAATTTTTCGCATAAAAAACACACAATAATGGCAATTTTCCAGATGTTTTTTCATTTTGACAGTTCTTTCCAAATTTCCTGTGGTTACAGTGATGCCAAATGTAGTTTTTTGGAGATTTTATTAGGAATTGTTCCTTTCATTTGATTTTTTTTAGCGAAATTTTACATACATACATTTGGGGGAAAATTGGGAAACTTTAGTGTTCTCACTTTCTAAAAGTTAAAAATAGTAATATTTACAATATTACTTGGGAAAAAGCAGTTATTTAACGGAAAATATGCCGCAATCCAAGAAAAATGATATTGCATTATTTGAATGCAAATTTAATACATCGAAATGGAGAGCAAAAGTTGCAGTGAAAGTGTTCCTGGGTGTTCAAACTCAATTAAAATTGAAGAAAATACCCAAAAAAAATCCCTGTGCAAAGGGTTATGTACTTGATGTACAGCTTCGCCAGAAAATGTTCGTACGAAACTGTAATGGTGGAAGATTTTACTTCCGCTTCAAGTTGTGTGTCAACGAGAACCATGGCGCATTGGTATCGCTACTGCCGCGAAGTTATCGTTGACCACTTTTTGGAGAACCAAGAAATTGGTACCAAAATTGGTGGGCCTGGACGCGTCGTTCAAATTGACGAGAGTTAATTTGGACGACGAAAGTTCAATAAAGGTTGTAAGGAGGATGAACATTGGGTTCTAGGTATGATAGAGGGTGGATCTGAGGATCTCAGGTTAGAGGTGCGTACTTGGAATGTACACAGTGCCGATGTAAGTTTTAATACTTATATAAACTATATAATCTTAATAATTTTTTTTCATGTCAGGGGCATGTACAAGATGGGACAGCAATCCACACGGACTACTGTAGAGAATATGATTGTCTGGGAGAGCATGGTTATATCCATAAAAAGGTGAACCATAGCGCCCCCGATAATCAATTTGTAGCAGAAGAAGGTACGCATACCCAACGAATTGAATCCCAAAAAACGTAAAACGTGCGTTCTATAATGATAGCTATAACCACACAATGCCTTGATCCCTTTGACGAGTTGTTTATGGAAATTTTGAAAATAGAATAATACAAACAATTAATTCACTGTTGTTTACTTGTATTTTGTAGCGCAAAAAGGTACTTACTGATAAATGAATTATTTAAGCGCAAGGAACTTTGCACATACTCAACCTAGCACCCACCTCAAATCCTATAGTTGGCCTAAGCAGGGGGGTTATATACCTCAATCTCTTTTCGTTGTGCTTGTCACACAAAAATAGTTTATGAAAGTTCGTTTTAAAATACGAAGAAACTTTGTACCCACCCCAAATCATATAGTGGGCCCAAGCAGGGGGGTACAGGGGCAGCATGCCCCAAATTATATACGTCACTCTTTCACTGCGTTGGACCATCCATTAAAATCAACTTTAAGTAGGCGTACAGAGTCAATAATACAAAATAAAATTCAAAAAAATTCGCTCCAATGTTTTAATGCTGTTCTATTAAGACCCCTACCTAACTGTAAAAAAAAATCAGAACGAAATTCGTGCTGCGGTAATGGAAAGTCGCCCCAAACTGGCAACAAGTCAAATAACACGAAATATTATGGCTTTATCTCTATAAAAGTTCGCGTTTCACGTTTTGTCGAAGTCGTTTCTGCAGAGCTACGCAGAAGCCCCATTTCTGTCTACGTGAATAATTCTTGAAAATACCGCCCGAAATGCACAAAAAGTGGTTAAAAACTATATAACAAAAACAAAAATTCTTACTCTCTATTTTTAGCACCCTTTCAACTCACCTTTTTTGATGAGGATGAAGACCGAAAATTAGTATTGATCAATCACGATCAATTTATATTTAAAGCCAAATAAAAGAAAGCTAGGTGCCATTACGACGAGATACACGTGAAGTTAAAGATCGGTGCATTTTTTTGTTCATATAGTTCCAGACCATGTAAACTATCAATGATATTAGGCAACTTCAAACACCAAAAATATTGGACACAACTGGTCATATTCATGACCTTTGGAAAAAACCTGTGGTGTTTTAGGAATTAATTGTTTATTTTCTTTTGTTTTCTGTTTAATAAAACGCTGAATCGGTTTCAATGTATTTTTTTTGTTTTATTTATACTTATTTCTTTAGCGAGATCAAAAATGACACGTCCGACCGATATGACTAACACAATTCAACTGAACTAACTACTTCGGTTGGCGTGCTTTTTGATTCTCTCTCTTTACTTAAATTCTATTCTAGTGGCAGCCCTTTACATTTATTATTTTAAATAAAGAAAAGAGATCTTACAGTTGTACATTTGGTTTTGTTTTTATTCTGTTTTTTTATATTTTTTGCTTACAATTCGGCCTTCCTGACACACAATCGTCCCGATTGTCTTCCGCTAACCGATCTTGATTGATGTATGGCTTAAGGTTTGCTACCTCCCATACTCCACTATAGGGTATTTGGCTGATCTGAAACCCTTCAACGTCACCCAGCACATATCTGTCATTAGGTAATACTTGCCTAACTTCGTAGGGCCCTTTAAACTTGGGTATTATTTTCTTACAGACATTTGATTTACTAACAAAATTTTTCACCAATACATAATCTCCTACTTGATATTTCTTATTCACTCTCATCTGATCTTTCTTTTGTTTATTATACTCCTGTACTCTCATTATCTTCTCAGCCGCTCTCGTTCGTATTTTCTTTAAATCCCTATCACTCTCATTATTCACTAATCCCTCCAATACCTCCTTTAATGGATCAACAACATCTCCCCTTTGACTTACACCAAAAAGCAACTGACTTGGATGAGTTCCTATTCCTTTATGTAAAGTATTATTCATGACGAACTCAATCTTCACTAACGCCTTATCAAGTGACAATTCTAAGCCGCCGTTTGTGATTTTCGCAAGCATAGGCGCCAAACTTCTGTTCACCCTTTCGACCTGTCCATTGGCCTGAGGTGATGCTGTGGCAATTTTCACGTGCCTGACGTTGTTTTCATCTAAAAATTCACTAAAGGCAGCAGAGGTAAACGCACTGCCTCTATCAGACACAATGACTTTAGGTCTACTATACGCATTGAAGTAAGATTTTAAACAAGAAATCACTTCTTTTGTGCCTGCAGAACTTACTGCATACAACCTAGTGAATTTTGAAAACCCGTCTACTACCAAGAAAACATATCTTTTCTTGCAAGATCTAAGCGTCACCGGACCAAAGTGGTCGATATGCACAGTGTCGAATGGTACATCACCCTTCGGGATGTTGTGCATGAGACCTTCATGCTTGCCCATCTTTGCTGAAAATACTAAACATTTAAGGCAGTTACTAATGTGGTCCTTCACTTTTTTATTTAATTCTGGAAACCAATAGGATTTCAGAATGTTGTCTACCACTTTTTCGGATCCTACATGTCCTAACTCATCGTGATATTTTTGCAAAATATTTCGTTCCATGCATGATGGCACTACAAACAGTATATTCTTTCCCATTTTCCTATAGACTAACCCGTTCCTCAACTCGTACATCCTATCCTCTTGCACCTGTAACTTTTCCCTAATCTTTTGTATATTCTCATCCTTATTTTGGCAAATCGACAACGTTTGTTCGAATGTGTTATCTTCAAGTACCAATATGGTGGGTATACGACTCAACGCATCCACATGCTGCATCTTCCCACCACTTCGATGCTCCAAGACGTAATCATAGTCTTGTAGCTCGAGAGCCCATCTAGCAATTCTAGGATTTATTTCCTTTTTATTTAATGTTAACGTCAAAGAGTTACAATCTGTAACAATCTTAAACTTTAACCCGTGTAAATAAATCCTGAATCTTTTTAACGCATTGATAATTGCTAGTGTCTCTAATTCGAAGCTATGATACCGTGATTCGCACTCTGTTGTACGCTTCGAAAAATAAAAGACTGGGTGGAAAATCCCATCTTTTTTCTTTTGTAGAAGAATTGCCCCAAAACCCAACGCGCTAGCATCGCAATGCAACTCGGTTTCGTCCCGCGGATCGTAAATCGCTAATATTGGTGACTCGAGTAATTTCTGTTGAAGCACTCGGAAAGTGTCAACCTCTTTTTTTCAAATTTGAACACTGCATCTTTCTTTATTAATTTATATAACGGTTCAGCTAACAGAGAGAATCCCTTAACGAACCTCCTAAAGTAGGAACATAGTCCCAAAAAACTATGTACTTCCTTAGCATTCCGTGGGATAGGAAAATTCTTCACTGACTCTATCCCTTTTTCGTCAGGCCTAATACCTTTCTCTGATATTACATACCCTAAGTAATGGATTTCTGATTCTAGAAACCTACATTTATCCTGACGCAACTCTAACTTATTCGCAACTAACCTCTCAAAAACCTCATACAATATTTCCAAATGTTCTTCCACCATTTCAGTCGCTACCATAATGTCATCTAAGTAGATGGCAACCTTACCAGCTCGAATTAAATCCCCAAAAACCTCGTTAATGAATCGTTGAAAAGTCGAAGGCGCGTTCCTTAAGCCAAATGGCATTTTGAGGAACTCATACTGTCCTAATGGAGTCACAAACGATGTATATTTAACTGACTCTTCCTCCATTTTGATATGATAAAAAGCGCTTTTCAAATCTAATAGTGAGAATATCTTTTTATTTGCTAATCTATCCAACAAGTCATCTATTAGAGGAAGGGGGTAGTTATCTTTAAGTGTAATTTTATTCAAGGTCCTGTAATCGATACATAATCTTATATCGCCTGTTTTTTTCCTTACCAATACTATGGGAGAGGCATACTCCGATTTGCTAGCCCTGATTACGCCTTTCTCTAATAACTCATCTAATATTTCCTGAACTTTCGCCTTTTCTAAATAGGATAACCTTCTGGGTGCACAATTGAAAGGTTTATCATTTGATATCCTAATCTTCATCTGCAGATCGGTTTTGGGACACTCGGGACGCCTGCGGTTCATGAAATCCCGGTACATTTCTTTAAATGCTTTCTTTATTTTTAGTGGTTGTTTACATTTTTCGTTAAATTCTACTTCGTTTAATTCATCAATATTTATGTTCATTAATTTAAAATATTCTTCAACAGTATTGTTTTTTTTTTTCATTTGTTACATTCATAGATTTAAATGCATCTTCATCTGTAACTTCATAATCGCTTTCATTATTTTCTTTTTCTAGTATACTCTCATTTATAATATCATTTTTTTCTAATTTATCTTCTCACATTTTTTTCTCTTTTTTTAATTTTAATCCTGCCAATTTTAAAAAATCTCTACCAAGTAATACTGAATGCTTCAAAGTATCATCTTCTACGACATACAGTTTTAATTCAATCTCCTCGAAATCAAAATAAATACAAACATTGACAAAACCGAGTATTTTTAATTGACTTTTATTGATACCATAAACTATTCTACATTCGTTATCTTTAATTAAAAAATATGAGGGCACATGTTGCCTTTTTATTATTGAAATAGGGCTGCCAGTGTCTAATAATGTTCCTAAAGATAATTTATATGTTAACAAATTTATTCTTAATACAAAATTTAATTGTCTTACATATTCGTCCTCTTCATCTTTGTTGATGGCATGTAGTACTACGGCCTTCCTACCGGGGCACTCGTCTGCTCGATGTCCAAACTGGGAGCAAACATGACATGCTCCGTATTGTCTCCTTTCCTTTCGGCACTCATAAGCGTAATGCCCAAGTGAGTTACAATTGTAACATCGGATCGTCTTGATGTCTACCTTTCCTGGAACTGCCACTTGTCTGGATGTAGAAGGACCCGCGTTCGCTGGAGCGGACATCCTTGACGATAGCACCTTAGCCTTGGGCAATTCGATTTGCCTGAATGCGTCAGCCAACTGTTGCTTCGTCGTGAAACACTGGATGCGTGCTTGAGTCTTCAATCCAGGATCAGGTATTCCTTCGATTAGATTCTCCAACACTTCCTCTTCGTCCAGATCTAGTTTATTTGCGAGAATAATTTTCTCATGCATATAATTTTGGAAACTCTCCGCAGTCTGCCATACTCTCCCCTCGAACGCTCGTTTTAAACTTAATCGGCTCTCATTTGTCGCAAACATTCCATCCATCTCCCTCAATAATTGCTCTGTCGTCATGAAAGCGAGATTGGATTTTGAGTGAAACCATCTTAACGCATTTCCACTCAAACGACTCGAAATAAGTATTCGCGCATTATTGTCATTTAATTTGTATGCTTCAACTACATCCCTCAGCTGAGCAGCCCAGTGTGAAAAGTACTCTCCTCGGAATTCTGGTAAGAGTTCTTTTAATGCTGCTACAGCTACTCCGACGCCACTGGAACTAGGAGTATTGAATTCTTTCTCCTTTAAAATTTCCAGTTCTCTTTTTAAGAGCTCGTTCTCTTTCATTTGCAAATTGAGTTCTTTCTTCAGTGATGTCATCTCTCGCTCCATTTGTTCCATTCGCTCTTTTGTTCTGTCGTTTTGTTGTCTCTCGTTCTCATTGTTTCTCTCGTCTGTATCTCTTTCATTATTTCCCTCATTTGTTTTTTCGATGTGTGTGCTCTCCATCTCCATATTTGCTGTGGCAGCGTTTACGCTGTCTACAAATATATCTATGTGCGCATCATCGCTGTCGTCGTCGTCGCCGCCGGCATCTGGCTGCACGTACTCACCCCTTATTTCTGCTGGTAGGGAGAGCAATCGCAATATTAGCTCGGCTTTTGTGCCGTTGGTTTTTTTTTGTAGCCTGTCTAGCCACGACCGCAGCTGAACGGCTGTATATTTTTTCAGCGATTCGACTCGTGATTCGTCGTTTTCCATTTTGCGCGACACAAATTTCGTAACTGAATGCGGTTTCAAGAGCAAAAATGTTAGTTAGGCCTTATATATTTTCTTTCTTTTTTTTTTTTTTTTTTTTAGTACACTAAACCGCATACAGATTTGGCGGATATCTATCCCACTTCTGATTTTTAGGAATTAATTGTTTATTTTCTTTTGTTTTCTGTTTAATAAAACGCTGAATCGGTTTCAATGTATTTTTTTTGTTTTATTTATACTTATTTCTTTAGCGAGATCAAAAATGACACGTCCGACCGATATGACTAACACAATTCAACTGAACTAACTACTTCGGTTGGCGTGCTTTTTGATTCTCTCTCTTTACTTAAATTCTATTCTAGTGGCAGCCCTTTACATTTATTATTTTAAATAAAGAAAAGAGATCTTACAGTTGTACATTTGGTTTTGTTTTTATTCTGTTTTTTTATATTTTTTGCTTACAGTGTCGTATACTCAAAGTTAAATTTCCCACTGTCCAATGATGACGTCTCGTTAATCCTTATATGAATTCAGCATTTTAAGCATAGAAGTAAGTGTACGTTTGAAATCATATTTTCAAACGACTGAAGTGAGTGTTGATTAGTCTTTGCATGGGGCACATTCGCCAAGTGCCTCATCTGTATGCTAATAGTTCATACCACCAATATAATTTCAATTAAGTATTTACAAAATAAAGTATCGCTATCTTTTCTAAGTTTCAAATCCAACTGTATTTTTACAATTGCGAAAGGCAAATGAACTTACATACTTGCTCTTTGATGAAGAATTAATACTATAAATTTATTATTAATACTCAAAAAACATTTATAGTAAATTTGTTACTAAATTTTATTAGGCCTTGCCAGTGATGGAAATCGACTTTTTTCGATTGTACTGAAAGCTGAAACAAAAAAGTACTAAAAAAGGCCAAATAGTAATGAGCTCTTTTAAATGGATTAAAGTAAACGAACACACACATTCAAAAACAAAATGTAGGATCCCCATATCACAGTTAGGAGTTTTCATTGAAACTTATCATTGAATATTTGTATTTTGTGAGCTTCAATGATTCTTATAACTGATAACCAGTGTTGGGACCGCTTAGAAGCAAAAGAGTGGTAGAAATGATGTAAAAAAGGTGGTAGAAAAGTGGTAGAAATTAAAACCAATTTTTATGTAGTAAATCTTATATTCAATAACTTGTTAAAAAATATAAAAAATTAAATAAACAATAATTCAGTTCTTTCAGTTTCAAATATCACAATTCACAATAATTAAATTAGTTAGAAAAACTTTAAATTATTTTTTGCTATATCACCGGAAAATTTAAATTATGAAGCATATTTCAGTAATGCTTCCGGAGGATTCAAATTCTGAAAATTTACTGAAATTTCTCTTGAAGCCAAAATGTTGTGCATGGTTGTAGTTTTTAATTTATTTCCTTTTTCAATTTTTATATTTTATTTTATATGAAAATTTGCGTTAGGCGGTGGGCGCTGCTATGCGGTAAGCAACAAAGCTTCAACATATAAGAAGATATGCTTTCAAAAATTTAATTGTCCATTCCGTGTTTTAATTTTTTCTATCAAAAGCCACTGTGAAACAATGTCATCAGTTTTAAAAATTTTTAGTAATTGATTTTCTCCAATTAATTTTCTCCACTTATTATTAATTTACTCTAGTTCTGAGTTATTTAGAGTTGGTGAAAAATGTTTCGTGAGACCTAAAACTGATGGCATTGTTCCATCAATGATATTTTTCGGGTTTAAATATTTGAAAAAATGTTAGTTCATCGTTTAAAAGGTTAAACCTTTCTCCAATTTGAACACATAATTCAATATAATAGCTGCACATAACTTTTCGTAGTTACATTACATCTTGTTCAACAATATCATTTTCAAGTAAGTACCTTTCAAAGTAAAGGCCAAAATACATTTAAGAATATGGTAAATAGTTTTCACTGTTTTTTATATTTGTGTTTACATTTATATTTTCTGGTTTTACAAAATTTGTCATTAAATTTAATTTTAATGTAGCCATACTTTCGAATATCAAGTGTATTTTTGTGTTCTCAGATTGAAATGTTTTATTTAACTGGTTTATAATTTTAAGATTTGTTGACAAAAAATTTAAATATACTAAATTGTCTTTGTTTTTTAAAAAATTAAAAATTTGTGAAGCCTTAGAAGAAGGTTCTTCAAATGCGAGCAAAATAAAGTAATGAAACAAGGGATCCCACTGCTCTATAATTCGGTTTATAGCCATTTCCATTGAAAGCCAACGAGTTTGACAAACCTTTAAAATTTGGTGGCAAAAGTAAAGAATCTATTTTATACAGAGATTAGACAACTATGTAAGATCTGTACAAGGAAGATAACACAACAGCAACCCAGAGAAAAAGAAAGATAACTGAGGTAAAAAAGTGCATGGGAGAAATCCATCATAGCGATTTTGTATGCTGTTGTGTTTGTGGAGTGGACGCGTGGAGTTGTAGTCGTATGCGTATGGTATATGGTAGAAGGTAGAGTTTAATGATAGGTGAACGGCGAGTTGCAAAAAGTGGTAGAATTTGCTTTTTAGGTGGTAGATTTTCATGAACACCAAAAAGTGGTAGAAATACCACTTAAGTGGTAGAAGTCCCAACACTGCTGATGACTTACAAAGGTATGTAGATAATTTTTTACTCAAAAGTTTTGTTTTTTTGAAGTGGTTTGCTTGTAACATTTTTACTCACAAGGTTTGTATTAATGATGAAGCTGTGACAACATTAATTTTTTATCAGATTTTTCGTTTGTATCAGTGCAGAGCACGTTTGCACTTGATTTCTTAATTTAGTTTTAATTATGTTTTGGTATGAAAATTTTGTTTCGACATTTGCCGAAGAGTGAGGAACACAAAGGCACCCTGAAAAATGCCATGAATATTTTCAAAAATTAACTCATTGCATTCATTTTTAAGGAGACCAATTTTTGCCCAAAAATCTGATATGGAAACATTTCTCATGTTTTTAAATATTCGCAGTCAGCTAGAGCTCTATATTCATTGTTTATTAGTTCAATATTTTTGTGTTCATTGGAAAAAAAACTTTAAAATAAATTGAACGATAGAGTAGTTGAGGTTTTGTTTCTCATAATTGGATTCAAATTCACCAAGTCCAAAGTAATAACACAAAGGGTCCCATTGCTCCAAGATGCGATCAAGTGCTGCCTATTAACACAAAAAAATTAGCATAAGCGCAATTTTAAAATGAATGCATTCTTTCAAGTACCTGACGGGAAAGCCATTGCGTATCTCAAAATTTTTAAAATTGTGTGCAAATTAATTCCAAAATGTTCTTGGAATTACAACCTTCTGCTAGAGCTGTTACAAAATCGGTGATTTATTTCCTTTATTAGATTATCGACCAATTCTAGGACATTTACAATTAGACTGGGGACGGCTTTCTTTAATTTTGCCTGAACACCGTTTGTTTTGCCCATCATAACAAGGCAATTATATGCGGTGAATACAACCATGTTTTTAAATGCAATATTTTTTTGTTCAAAAATATTTTTAATTGTGTTAAAAATTCAGGAAGCCTTTCCGTCAAGAAAACTTCAGTAAGTATCAAAAACATACCATGGCACTTTTCGTCGTATATTCGAATAACCACCGCCAAATTTTTTTGTATAGGTATATCGGTACTTTCATCTACAACTAATGAATAATATTGGCGGTTTGTTATTTCAGAAATAATTTTCGAATTTTCCGGAGCCATTATTTCTTTGATAATTTTTTGGCATTTGTGTCGATTCATGACCATTTTTTTGACAAATTTGACATCAACAAATATTTCAATAATACACAACATTTTTACTTATTTTTTCAAAGGCTTCAATAAATCCACCGAAATTGTTCATCCATTTCATTTATAATAATTTATGCAATTTTATAATTTGTATATAAAGGGGCGTTCATGAAAGTTTTGTCTGAATCTTTACGATTTTACGTCTTCGGACCTTTTTTGGGTAATTGTGATTTGGGTATGTTCTATGGAATTAATCAATTTTGTATAAACAATTCAAAATAGTACTGAAAATGGCAAAGATGTACTTACGTACTGAGAAAATCAGATAGTACTGAATTCAGTACAATAGTAAGCCTTTTACCAACGGTGAAACTTGCCTAAAAAACAATTCATGTAAAGTCTAAGAAAGTACCGAAAACGGCAACGGTATAGTCATAATTTAGAAGAAATAAACTTACTTAACACATTATTTTTTCTGAACACAAAAAACACAAAAAACTAACAAATATAATAACTTTACAATTTTAAAATAGTTATGGGCATCGGCACTGCCAAAATGCATTCCCAACATTTGGAATATTCCAATATCATTGTAGTTTTCAAGGTCTGCAACTCTCCAATTTTACTTTATTTCACTCTGATATTAAATTTTTCGAGAACATATTTTGTACACTTCTGTTTTCCCATGATGTCTAATTGGTAACTATATCAAATAAAAGATCATTGACGTAAAATAACTCTCGTTCCTATATCGGGCCTAAAAAATGTTTCACTTGCTCTAAACGAAGACGATAAATGATATTTAAACAATTCACAGAAAAATTAATAATTTGAGTAGGTTTTCCACGATATGCCTTTAAATAACTTTAGAACTTCAACTTTAATCTTTTTCATCATTATTATAATCCGTTAACATCAATCTTAAAATTACATTTCCTCCAACAAAATTGGCCTTCTGTCATAGAAGTCATGACTTTTAACTCTTATTTTTACCATTCAAAGTTTTTTTTAGCTTTGATAGCTTCCTTTTTCTCATTCATCCCGATTTCTACACTATTCTCACTGACTAACTGTTGGCTGGAATCTTCTTCCGATTGGCTAAGGTACTGCTCTACTGACAAATTTTCAATTGGAAGTTAAGATGCACTCCCGCTGAAGGTCTCACATTGCAGCAATAAAACAATTTTTAACAAACAAAATTATACTGAAAATTACAACGATGTATTTATGTCCTGAAAAAATCAAATTGTACTGAATTTTTCCTTCACTGTCAGATAACCTTATTTAGGACAAAAATTCGAAATCCAATAACATAAACAGCCTCATTCTTCATTCGAATGGCCACTGATAACACAACACTCTTAACTTAGGATGTGTACACTTGTCCAGTATAAAATATGTATGTAAGGAACCAAAACATTCATATACCGTTGGTTATGATTTTAACCGATCATAGCATCAAGACAGGACGATAAAATGACCGCTGCTTCTATACACACACACACGATTATTTTTACTTATTTCTTACTTTTTTTCTCCCTTTTCAATCAAAATTTATTAACACATATCTTCGATTGAACATGGCGCCCTGCCGTGTCAAATGTTTTGCCCATTTAACATACCAACCGATCCTCATAAATTGCAACAAAAGGGAAACACTGAAAACAACCACAAACAAAACAAAAATTTAAATAAAAGAAAAAAAGAAGTAAGAAGTAAAAAGTAAAAAGGGTCCAAAACCTATACCTCTTCTTTATATAAGACTGAAGTTCAAATCGATCGATCGATTGCTAAGATTAGGCCATCGAAAGATCGGAAGATATCGGTATGATCAATGCGGCATCCTTTATTCAAAAGATGATGATGGCGCACGATGTAGGGGATGGGATGAGAGGATCGAAAAGAACACACCATCTGTGTACTACAGGTAAGGATCTTTTAAAAACAAATCAGTGATCAGTGACAGGTCAAAGAGGGCCAAACAAAACTTTTCATTTGTGACATAATTAAACCGAAGATCTTAAGTTCTCTCATGTGGACTGCCTCTTGCGATGAATTTACAAAACCTCCAAAAATATTTCTACTCATGAAAAAAAGTTCCTTAAATTAGCAGTTCAGATTCGGCATTAAAACTGTAGGTCCCTTCCATCCCAGAAATTACTGGCACAGAGGAAAAGCTGAGACCTATAAGACATAAGTTCTCTACAAGCTATTCCGACACCTTATTTGCTTATTTTTTAATTCATTTGAAGTTATATTTCTTTAAAATTAGAGACCACTTCGTCGTCTTTGTAAACGTTGATCCAGTTGAAATTTTACGGCCCAAATTACTTAAGTCCGGCACTGGAAACATGAGTGCAATCAGGAAAAGTCGAGGATCGATTCAACAAGAGGAACCCTACAAATAAACAATCATTCATGCGAATTTGCTCAATTGACTCAATCCGATCCAACTGTGCAAGCGACTTCTCAGAGTGACCATCTTAACTGCGCTGTGCTGCGTTGCATTCCGCAAGGGATTTGTCGTTGTTTGTCCACTTCCTGGATAGATTTATGCAACGAGTTACATACCTTATGCATATATCTTCAACTCTCAGCGGCCTAGGTTTTAGCACCTTCCTTAAGGCGCATTGGATTTCATTTGAGGTGCATCGAAAGCCGATCGGTAATTAATTAAATTCAATTGGCAAACAGATCGTGTGTGGTTAGTGTGTTTCTATGTTCCTGCGTGCCGATGCGGCACCTGGAGCAACATTATCAATCATTCAACAGGGTGCTGCACATGCAAATGAGAACGAAAAAAGCTTATAACGCAACAACAAAAAAAAGAAAAACAAATGATTACACAACCTGTGCCACAATTAATTATCGATCACATAGTTCAGGGGGATTCAATGCGTCGTCGATGGTCGCGGCTCGATAGTCTCGAACAGAGACTAAAGTATCCTGCTGACTCTAGACCAACTGATCATTCCTGGTCGTGCCCAACAATCACCACTAACCACCCCACCCGCAGTTTGAGATGATGCCGGATGAATGGAACCGACATGATGAGTTGCCTCAAACACGATCCACTATATCACCGTTGGTGGTAATTGATTCCATGTGGATCGCATGATCTGTCAAATTAGTCAAAATCGCTAAGGGCCTCATTCATCTCAGGCTCAGGTCGTTTGGGGGCCACTTGACTTAGCCTCAGTACAATTCGGAAATAATTGCAAATATTGTCTATGTTGTGGTTATTTTGGTTTAGCTCGGTATTTGGTTGTAAGTCTAGGATCGAGGATCGTTGAGATCGGACGTAGTCCATGGTCGAGTGTTGTGCAAACAATATGTTCCTCCTGATTTGTCTAAATATTTATTCTGACTCTGGTATACATATCTATACTCTTTGCTTCACTCAGCACAACTGCACTCACAATATTCGCGGCAACATTATAATTGGAGCTGCTTCTGAACCAGCAGTAGTAGGTTAGGTATAGATGCAGTCTGGTTCAGTGGCAGTGGCATTAATTTTTATTTCATTTCGCTTTAGTGGTCTTATGTTATGGTTGCGTCCTTTTGACGATGGAAGCTCGTTATCAAAACGAAATCATCTTCCAATTGTCTGCACTGCAACAGAATCATCATCAGGTCCCAAATCATGGTCGTCATTGTCATCATACTCTTAGCAGGGATATGTTCAAAATTTAAGTCGTGGAACCTTTACTATAAGAGCATCACAACAAAGACGACAACACTTCTCAGTTCTCACTTCGCCATGCCAAACCCTATTACCTTGGAAAACCGGACGTGCTACAGCTATACGAGTAGGTATGGAAGTAGGAGAAGTACGAACTCTTGCCAAGTTACAATCTTGCGCAACGGCTGATACTGATGCTGAGGCCCGAGACTGAAATTGCAATGATGATGATGATGATGACAGAAGTGAAAATGAGGAGCACGCGTAAAAACGTGAATCCGCTTTTAATTAAACAATACAGAAGCAGAAGCACTGTGTACTGAAGGAGTTGGATTCTTCTTTCTTCGAGAGGATGGAAGCCGACTACGACGACGTCTTCGGCCACTGTGACGACGACGCGACGCGAAGACGGGTAAAACAAGTGGTTTCTTGCAGAAGAAGAGCATTGCTTTTGGGTGACAACCTCAGTGAGTTATGAGTTTCGTAATCACGACTTCTTGTTTTGATTTCTTTTGGTGTACAATTTGAATTGGATGATCTTCGTCTTCAACGCAAAAATAAAAATTGAAAAAATTCCTTGGAACAACTCCCCCCAAGAGCACGAGTGGATAGCCTCAATACAATTATTTTATCGAAATGTTTCTAATAGGAGATACGTTCGGTAAAGATGGTTGCATGGAATTGATTTGTTAACATAAATAGATTCTAAGCATCCACCAATTTTGGAATGAATGTTGAAAGTTGTACCTTTTTCAAAATCAGGGCTTCTATATTTTTTGTGGCCAGAAAGACTTCTCAAAGAAATGTATAAATTCTTAGGATAGAAATTATTGAAACAGTGACAAAAATATCAATAGGAACATTGCGTGCCACTATGGGTCGAAGCCCACAACGTTTAAGAGCTGTCAAAGAGGGAAAGCATAAGGTCGGTCGTTATGAGTTAAGCTTCCTTTTTAAATTTAATAATATTATGGCGAAATAAATGAAAACATAATTGATACAAAATATTATAGAGTTATTATCGTAGGGTGTTGTATGCTTGTACTAGAACTTATTGCACAACTAGGTACATTTTTAGTCAGGTTTTTGAAAAAATAATTAGTTGTCATAATAAAATCAATTTTGATGTTAATTGTAATCTGCTCTATTTAATTTATGTCATATTATTTCGAACACAAAATTGTTAGGTTTAAAAGTTATTAGGTACTTTCTAATCTTTCTCTGTTAGGTTCAGGTATTTTCTTCAATTTACATTTTTAAAAAGCCAATAAAATATTTAAAAATTCCGTGGTTCCAATGAGTACGAACGAATTTGTAAAAACTTTTAAGAAATAGTGACAGTGTCGAGCTTTAAAGTTTAATTGTTGTGGCACATATTTCTTTAAATGCCTCGAAATGCATACATTTTGGACAGATTTGTTTGTCACTTTGATAATTAAAAAAAGGGGTTTTTTATAACAAAGAAGATTTTTACCAATACACACATTTTCACTGTGTGTCCCCGCTACCTTTACGAATCTCATTCTCTTCAAGGTTTTGAACTGATTGAAGCGCATTGATATTTTTTAGAGCTGCCCCCAAAAAAAAAGTCGAAGGGTAATTTTTTTTACTAATCTTCAACTTATCCGAAAAGCAAGAGTAAAATCTTAAATTGAAACCATAAGTAACTTCAGGTTTTTAAAATATCCCTTGGACCCCAAACAGAACTACCGAAATCAAGCGAATCAATGCAGCAGTTTTCTTTCCTCACAGCTCCCTCAACATTGAGTCTTGCACCGTTATATATGTAGATAAATCGACTACACAAAATCCAAACTGTCTTTATTACAAACAGCTTCTTCTAAGATTTCCTTATGAGGTGAAGAGTGTTAAAGCGGATGATGTCACCTACATCTTAATTAATGAGGAAGCCTTACAATGACGGTGCTCAAGAGATACAAAAGTGTCAGGTTTACAACGGGCAATTATTATTTTTAAAGCTCTCTTTTGAGTTCTGTCCAAGAGACTCAAGTGGATTATTGAACAACCTATCTAGATATGGGAATCGCACCTTAGTTTTGGGCTTTATAAATTATAGCCAGATCAGAAGAGGTAAAAAACTTCTCGCATTGGCGGAGAAAACCTAAACACTTAGCAACTTTTTTTGAGGCTTGAAATATGCGCTCACTCCACAAGAGATGGTTTGGGATGTACATACCTAAAACTGAAAGCTGTTCAGTCTTCCCATGTGTATTGACATTAGGCAGGGTAACGCTTTTGCAATAGTGGAGAGCATTAAGTTTTCGAAACATACAATTCTACACTGTTTTTGATTCCCCATTGGATATTGCTATCAAGATCAGAACTTAATGAGCTTATCATGCGCTACCGTTGGAAGTTCGCATTTGAAGAACAAGGATGAGAATACAAAAACGAATGTGAAAAACTAAGGGTACTGTCATCAGCGAAACATTTATAAAAATTAGGAAGAGTGTCGGAGACAAAACAGAGCCCTGGGGTACACCATCGTTTATTTTGGGATATAAGATTGAAACCCATCCAATACTACTTAAATTGATCGGTCTGAAAGGTAATTGTCCCAAAATCCTCATATCATCGTTCTAACGAGTTAAAAATTTTAATTCATTACAGATTTTAATTGCATTTGTAACATAAGGGAAAGGTATAGTTGTACCTTGTAATTTCAACAAGTAAAAAATAAAAAATGACCAAATTCTAGTTCTTCGAAGTATTCAACAGATCCTTATTTAATGAAATATGAAAATACCTTTCATTTTCCAAACACAGATTTTAGATGCCAGCGAGCCACTACATCGTAATTGTTCAAATTTACTGTATAAACCGTCTGAAAATTGAGAAAAAAACCATCACAAACGATTCCTAAATTTATCGGCATTACTTTCACCAAGAGATTTTATGCGGACATGTTTGCCATCAATTATTTCAATTATTCTATGAAATTTATAGTTTAAAGAATGCACTTACTAATGAAGCGGCAAGAGCACTTAAAACGCTTAAAAACAATTTTCGGAACATAGTTTTTACAGATTTGAAGTCGCTAAACAGCCGTAGAACTCGTCATTCTATCTACTCATGCAATTACATCCCATGCTTCCGGAATCGTAGCTCACACGAAGAACTTTTTTCTTTAAACGACCCTAGGTGTTTTCATCTACTTTTGTTATAATCCAAGCTTCTGCACCATGAGAATGATTAGGGTCTTCTACAGCTACATTAAGTAGTACCCGTAGCGTGATAGTTAGTGCGTTGGACAGTGTTGAGGTTATTAGAATTAACTTGCAGCGTGATTTCGACAAGATTCAGCGATATTGCGACGATTTTAAACTGAAAATAAATATCCAGGAGACGGAGACAATTCTGTGCCGGATTCCGTTACCTAGGGCCACGAGGGATACTTGCAAGAATTGGCGCAAGATAGTCATCGTTGATCTTCAAGGGCAGCCATTAGCGAGCAAAAGTGAAGTGAAGTACCTCGGTATCTTGTTAGATCTAAATGCTACTTTGACAAGGCCAGAGGAGCCTTCGCTCTGACCGGCCCCGGCTGTTTTACAGTAGCCGGCTTGACCCCAAAGTGAAGGTAATTTGCTACATGGCCTTCATACGGCCGATGTTCGTTTATGGTTGTCTTGTGTGGTTTAACGTTGCCCCTTGCCAGATGGAGAAGTTTCGGGTGTTCGAGCGGCAGTGCTTACGACTCTGTATCGACTTATATCGAACAGCCGATTCTTCTTACGTGCATTACTATTCCAACGAGGTCCTATAGAATGGGGCTCGAATCAAAAGAATTGACAATTTTGTGATAAAACTCGTTCGAGGTCACTTTGCAAGAGCTATGTCTTCTACAAAAAATTTAATTTGCGGGGCGTTCTATCCGAACGACGAGTATTTTGAGAGTACACGCTTGAGCGGCATCATTCCACCAGCGGCATTCCTCTTTTTAGATAGATGCTGTCTGATACAGGATAGATTGGCAGTTCCGCTAATCTACCAAGTCAGATGACGAACCTTGGATAGGTGACTCCTTTACAATCGGGACGTCATGGCACAAGGCGGAGCAGAGCTCCGTCTGTTCAGTAAGGCTGTGTACAAACGGGACCGAACTGATAGGGTGAAGCAGAAGAAGTTTATTTTTAGAATTAAGTATTATTGTTTAACTTAGAGTGTCCTTGTGGAACCATTAAGTTAGTTGTAAGTTATTGTTATTTAAGCTAGTTTTATCAATTTTTGTCTAGCTTTAAGATAGGTTTTAGATTGAATTAAAAAAATGAATTTACAAAAAAAAGTGCGTTGGACTGTCATGCAAATGGTCTTGGGTTCAATCCATGACTGTGCCACCTAACTTTTTTACAGGTACTGCCTCTTGCGAAGAACTGACAAATTCTCCAAGAGTAATTCTTGTCATGAAAAGTGCTTTTTCAAATTAGCCGTTCGGATTCGGCATATCTTATCCCAAAGAAACAGAAAACAAGAGCAATTCTTCGTTTGATCTTATATCCATATCGTCCCTGTAGATACTGTCATATAAGACCTTGAATCGTTTTTTCAGGATTTGATCGACTGTAGACTTTCCTGGTCTAAAACCACACTGATAAGGACCTATCAGATTGTTGACGATGCGCTTTAGGAATTCACATATTAAAGCAGAGAAGATTTTTTAAGCTTTGTTAAGTCGACTGATTCCTCTTTTGCCGGTGCAGTTTAGAGGGTCTACACCAGCAAACAATACTGAGATTCCATTCATCAGGCGTGGTTTGTATTGAAAAAAACGATCAATATAAAAAAAGAAAAATTCTCTTGCCTCCTCCTCCTCGCCCTAGCAACTCCTTCAAAAATCATTCGCAGGGACACCAAGTCGAATAGCATGCCTTCCTATCAAGCAGTGCAATCTACACAGAGAGATTAATTGTTTTGAGCGCCTGGCGATAAGATTAGGCCAAATTAGTTTAGTCGCTAAACAGGTGTTGGTGTTATTCCACCTGAAGTTTGTTTTCTCTATTGCATCTTGCTTTAGCATGAGTTTACATGTAGCTAAGGAGATACCTATGCTAGCATTGTGAGCCAGCAGAGGTAAAGTTGTTCCGCTTTTTGCAAGTTCGTCAGCTTTGCAGTTTCCTGGAATTTCACTATGGTCCGTCACCCAGAAAAGGTAAATGTTGAACTATATAGCCACCTCTGTTAGAGATGATCGACAATTTAGGGCTGTTAGTGAGTTAGTTGAGACAGAGTCTAGGAACTTTAACGCAGATTGGCTATCCGAGAAGATGCGTATATCATTAGTTGATATAACGTTTTCTCTAAGCCAGGATAGGACTTCTTTTATAGCCAGGATATCAGCTTGGAATACGCTGCAATGATCGGGTAGACGAAAGGAGAGACTTAAGTTTAGTCTTTCTGAGTATACGCCTCCACCAACCCCGTCCTCCGTTTTTGATCCATCTGTATAAAAGTTTATAGGATCATCGTTCAAAAATGATGTATTCTCCCAAGAAGACCTGGGAGGTATAGTCACTTTGAAGCTTTAGTTATTAAACTGAGAATGGGGTATGGTGAAGTCAATATTACTGTTTATAGTTCTGAACGAGTTCAAAATAGTGGTGTGGCCAATTCCATTATTGATCCACAGAGAGGAGGCTTGAAGCCGTATTGCTGTTTTAGCCGCCGTTTGCTTGCTGAAAATGTCCACCAGTAATAGATATTACAGAACATCAAGTGGGGCGGAGGGGGTACTTTAGACATTGCTGAGTTTATCGCAATTTGTCGCTATATTAAGCGCCGTCCACCATACCGCTACTCCATAAGATATGACCGAGAGATATAGCCAGTGTGTAATGGGGGGCTGTAGGCCCCATTTTTTACCAATAGCCTTTTTGAAGGAAAACAGGGCTACTGTGGCCATGTTTATTCTCCTTGTCCTTTGTTAAGAGGACAAGGTCGGTTTTTTTGTGGGTTAACGCCTAGTCCACACCGATTTGCCCATCTGATGAGCTTATTTAAAGTGTTTTTGACAATACCAAATTCTGCACCAGCACATTATAAAGCAAGGCTGAAGGTGATTAATCACTTAACTTCGATAGCTTATTGTGAGATGTAGAAATTTTGTTAAAAGAAGAACGTATTGGTTTGGTCTTGAGTGTCTACATTAAACGGGCGTCATCCACTTCATTTTCTTTCACATCCATGGCCAGACAAAATAAAAAAGCAATAATTGTTCCGCTTGTTTGTTCTTAAGTGACGCACAATATGTTGACTCTTAACATCACAAGCTCAAATCATTATATTTTTAGTAGTTGCGTAACTTTTTAGTAAGTTGTCAAATGTCAAAAGTCATATATATCCAAATAGCAGGCTATTCAAAATAAAACCTCTTATTGGAAATCTTTTAACTTAAGGTTCATTCATCTTTACTCTTATATAACTTTAGACCGGAAACCCCCATTCATTCTCGGGCACTCGTTGTACAACCAACAATTCGGTTCTCATTCTCATACTTATTCCTCACTTATGAATGCTTATATACCCAAGAATGGGTCATGGCCCATTGTAACCTCATATAATAAGTCTAATCCTCATGTCAAGCGCATTAATTGATGATCGATTGCAAAGTTACTTGTTTGGTGCGATTTTACTCTCTCAATAAGACGGCTCAGAGAGTGCGCAATATGATTAATTGCTAACGCATTGTTAGACGGACATAAGTTAGCGTTTGTTGGAATATCGAAGTTGTCATTCAGGGAGGAGTACAAGTTTCTATAAGCGGATTAGAAAAAGACTAAGACCTAAAACCATGGACATCTGTCATCGAGACAATTTACCGGAAAATAAATCGACACATAATCGTACGAATGCTGTTGAAGGCATCCAACAAGTCGAGTTTTGATATTTACCTTCGAAGATCGTGTCAAAAGCTGTTGAGGATCAAGCTTCGTTTACGATTCCTTTACGTTAAGACTCAAGAATCTTAATCTTATTCTTTAAGAAAATGTATGAAGTTTTATTATTTCTTTTTCCTAGTAACTTGATTTTAATTTATTTTGCGTCATAAAATCTAGCTATCCATTGTGTCTAATAACAACATCTTTTTAATCGATCGTTATGTGTTTTGAAAGATGTAGATACACTCTTATTTATTTGAATAGGTTCATAACCCTCATAAGATTTGACTTCAATCTTTAGTTGGATTTTATTACTTCAGCGTTCAATAGAAAAATCGGTTAAAATAAAGGAATGAAGCTGAGATTATAAGCAATACACCCGAAGGGACCGATTTGTCCCCAAAAGTTGAACAATCCCAAAAAACCAAGAAACCAAAAATTGAAGCGACTTCATGTCTCTATTTAAATTCAGAAAATGGTTGAATCCAATCAAGTGGTGCGTAGTGTTCTCACAGTGAAAAATCCAACACAGTAGTTTATGGATCGTTTACCTAAAGTACCGATTGAAAGACACCCTTTGATTTGATTGGGATCAATTTTTCAAAATTCTAACACTTTTACCAGCTCTCTATAGCTATATGCTATAGCTGTGTTCCAGGGAGATGGTACCTGCCCTGGTACAATGAATATTTTGTTACAAGACGATATCACTCTAAGCTGATGCTTCTGGCTATGTTAATAGCTCTTTGATTTGTAGATCGATCGTTGGTTTCGAATTAGAGTTTTGATGAGCGACGGACGGAGTAGTAGTTAGAGTCAGTCCAATCCCAGTAGGCCTTTAGCATTGAAAGGTGTAAATTTTGGTATTTCTTATTTTATTCTATTATCTTTGTTTAGGGAACTGATTAGGTACCTGCCGCATAAATGTGTGGCAAGAGGCATATCAAATTGTTGCCACCGATAAAGTGATAAATTTTCATTAAAAGAAACATGAATTCATATGTATTTGTATATTGTAGAATAATTATAAAACAGAAGATCTCTGAGACAAGGTATAGCGATTAGCTTTAATGGGATCTTGGAAAATTTATATATTTTCTCGATTCGATGGTGTTAAAATTAAATTTCTTCAGTTTCAAATTTATTAGTCTGTCATAGATTTTTTTATTGTTCTATTTCTTTGTGTATAAAGTTACGTTTCATTTTAAATTGGTTTAACATTTGCCAGATTTAATGAAAAATACAAAGTAAACAATAAAAATTAAGAACCCGTGTCTGACCATCATTGTCCAAACATGTTTTTTGAAGCAGCTTCTGATGCACAGCGAGCGTAACCATTATAAGAGCTTGTGATAGTTTTAAAGAAGTTGAATTTTGTTTTTGAACCATCAATATATCAAGTGTATACATAATCAAAAAATGAATTGATTGGCTGAGATGTTTTGAGTCTAAAATAAATTACACTCAAAGTTCATACCTGCTATCTCGCCACCGTTTATTTCAATGGACTTTAATTGAAAATGTAGTACCCGTAGGGTTGGACTGTCATACCAGAGGTCTTGGGTTCGATCCGTGCCTGTGCAATACAAATTCTCCAAGAGTGATTGTTGTCATGAAAAGTGCTTTTTTATAATAAACAGGCACTCAAGGGGTTATTAATACCCTTAACATGTTTAAAGTTTAAACGCAGTGCGAGCGTTAGGTAAATAGGGAAGGATTAAAGAGGAGACACCTACCGATGCACATTGGTCTTAATGTTTTGAATATCAAAATGATAGGAAAAAACATTCTCGATGTGCGGTTAAAAAAAGAATCTCTATACTTGACAGTACGTTCGAAATTGCGCTCAAGGTTAAACTGATGTGCATTCCTAGAAATAAGAGTATTACGGCTGAATTGTTTTAGGGGGGAAATGCAACTGGCTAATTCGATAGAACATTGTTTATAAAAATATCGGTAAAACAACGAAAGGCATGAAACATTGCGACGGTGTTTAAGTGACGTAATTGTTTCGGTTATAGTTATATCGCCTTTCATTTTAAAAGGTCTTTTTAGGATCCTGTCTAAAATACTTAAACTTGTTTTAGGGGCACCTGCCCTAATATGCGAGTTATATTCAAGTTTTGAACGAATGAAGGCTTTATAAATTACAGCCAGGTCAGAAGAGGTGACTAATTTCTTGCCTCGTCGGATAAATCCTAAGCACCTAGCAGCATTTTTTGCAATATCGAATATGTGATCATTCCATAAGATCACATATTCGATAAGGTGATCTGTGATATTCCTAACGAGTACTGAAAGTTGATTAGTTTCCTGGATGCAAGTGCCGCTCATGGATAGCGGCATCGGGGGTGGGTAACGCTTTAACGACAGGAGACAGCATTGAGTTTTCGAAGCATTAAATTCTACACGGTTTTTGATTCCCCATTGTACAATGCTGTCGAGATCAGAATATAATGAACTTATCATACGCTGCCGTTGAAGTTCCACATCCGAAGGACAAGGATGAGAATCTAAAAACGAATATGAAAAGCTGAGTTTACTGTCATCAGCGAAACAATTTAGTGGGTTAGAAGTTTCAGAAAAAAGATCATTTATAAAAATAAGGAAGAGCGTCGGAGACAAAACGGAGTCCTGGGGCACACCAGCGTTTGTTTTGTGAATATCAAATTTGAACCCGTCCAACACAACTTGAATTGAACGGTCCGAAAGGTAATTTCTAACCCAACGAAGAAGGGTTAGAAATACCAAAAGCACGTATTTTCGATAAGAGAGCTTTGTGCCAAACTCTATCAAATGCTTTTGAAATATCAAGTGCAATAATCTTACCTTCTCCAAAACGATGTAAAGATTTGTGTCACTGTTCGATGAGATAAACTATGAGGTCACCAGTGGACCTATTGCTACGAAAGCCATACTGCCGGTCATTAAGAAGCTTAGGTTCCTCATGATATTTCTTAAGCTGATAATTAATCAGAGTTTCCATGAGCTTGGAAAGAAGGGACGTGAGTGCTATTGGACGATAGTTAGAGGGGGAGGATGATTCGCCTTTTTTAAGGACAGGCTGTACAAATGCTGTTTTCGATCCGTTTGGAAAGAGACCTGTAGAGTAGGAAATATGGAAATGTTTACTCAGTGGTTTTGCCAGCGTTGAAGAACAACTCTTCAGAACAATAGGGTGAATACTATCCGTGCCAGCGGATTTGTGGATGTCAAGGTCTCTTAGTAATCTTGCAACTGAACGAGTTTGAAAGAAGTTTCGTCCCATAAAATCGTTTACGCTCTCAAGAAGAGGAGAACTCATGACACTCTCCGGTAGCGTCGAATTAACAGCAAACTGTGCTGCAAGCAAATGGGCTTTTTCGATCGAGCTCACATAGGGAGCGTCATTGTGGACATTGTAGTATTTTTTGCCTTAATTTCTGGTCATGCAAAAATTTGGTTCGTCGAATGTGGCCGTTGCAAGTCTTTCTAGCTTGTTTGAACTTATTCCGGTTTTCCTCAGTTGGGTTGGCCTTATAAATCCGGAAACCTACATCTCTGATACTAATTTCCTCTTTCAAGCTCGAATCAAACCATGAGTTCCCTTTAGGTTTGATTAATTTTACCCTATTCGGGATAAAATCTCTCATTCCACAAAGAATTAAATTTGTAACCATATCTGCGCTGGAATCTACGTCACTATCGAGGAAGCATAATGACCAGTTAAAGTTCCTGAAGAATTCATTGAGACCGTCCCAGTTGGCTTTCTCATATTGCCAAACGGTTCTCATAGGAGTTTTTTCTTCAACTTTGTTACACATGAGAAGTTTGCAGATACGATTCAATGGTCTGATGTGCCTAGAGGCGGTAATACACTGATTGTGTATTTATTAGGATCAGAAGTAAGAAACAAGTCTAGGGTGTTGGCGGATTGACCTGCAACGGCAGGGATCAGGCATTGGGGTATCGACAAGCTGGGTTAATTGATTTAACTCTGTGTGATGCGTATTGCAATAGTTGGGAAATATTGAGCCTGGTAAAGCATTTAATTTCAGGTAAAAAATAGCCCACAATTTTTGCATATTATTAATTCAAAATCTTTTGTTGTGAACGAGATTTTTAGTCAAAATCCAATTTTTAAAATCTTTAGTAGCATTTTAGTAGATAAGGTTTAGCTATAGATTTTCTCTTAAATTAAATTAAAATTTTGAAATTAAAAAAGTAAAAATAAATTTAAAAAGTGACCGACAAGCATAAATAAACGTGAAACGAACATCAAAATAATAAAAATATATTTACAATCATATATAGAAAGAGGGAAGTGATTTTACTTATTAAATTATTGCAGAACAAAACTATTTATAGACAAAGGCTTTATACTGTAAATGAAGTTCAAAGTTGGAAAGCGCCCAATATCTGAAATTTCACCAATGATATTAAGGAAGTAAAGTCATGGAATCCAAGATATAAAAACTTTATTGTAAGCTTTCAAAATAAAAATCAGGTTTATCCAATCTTAAAAAATACACATAATTTAAAAAACACAAAAATATCTCGATCCAAAAAGATTATCTAGCGAGCGTGAAAAGACGAAGAGCGCGTTTGCTCCACGTCCGAAAGCTGATCAAGCAGAACCGAGCAAGCATCAAGAAAGTGGTAAAAGACGATAGGTTGTATGTTGAAGATATCCAGTTTTCATGGGACGATATATCAGGATTACGACATGGTAATATGTGTGAATTTGATAAACTTTCACAAACATTCGGCTTTTTAGAGAATTATTTTATAAATTGTTTATCATCTTCTACTGTCAGTGATAGAAAGTTGACAGGAAACGTCAACCAGTAAGAAAATGACTCCGGTTAAACCCAAAGTTCTAGTCATTAGCTCATTGGTGGCACTGAGGCCAAATCGGATAAAAACAAAAATATATGTAAATTGATTTTGTGCCGTATAATTTAGCTGGACTTATTAATAAATTGATTTTTCCAGACTTCATGAATTTTCTCTACACGTTTAACCTTATATGTCTATTTGGAACACATGTTGTTGAAGATAAAAATGTAAATCTTCGAAAGTTTTTTACTTCTTATAACTGTTTTTGGCTTCCAGCAAAGAAGACTGCTACCAAAGGAAGAGCAAGTGGTGGTACGCTTTTGGGAATTAAAAAAGATCTTGCAATAGATTTCTAAGTTAACCAAATAAACTAATTCTTTTATATCGACATTAAAAATAATCAAAAGAAAATGTTTATAATTCCAATATATTTAAACTGCACTAAATGGCAACAGGGCTATAACTTATTTTATGACATGCTTTGCTCACTAAAAACACATGATTTCATAGTAGTGGGTGATTTGAATGCCAGAACAGCAAACAATGCGCCAACTAATAATCAGGTAATACAACAAAGAAAGGCTAAAGCCCAAAAAATTAACTCTGAGGGACATAAAATTTTGGATTGGGTATGTTAAATGGATGTTCTTTTGGAGACCTGGAAGGGAGTTAACATTTATAGGAAAACATGGAAGTTCAACAATAGATTATTATATTGCGGGTGGAGACACCGTTATCAAAGATTTTCGGGTCAGAAATCTAAATTTATCAGATCATCTTCCAATTATAATAAAAATTGAAATAAATGGAGTTAAAGAATTATCCAAGAATAACAATAACAGCTACAAGGCCTTAACTTGGAATGATTACTGTGTAACTGTGCCTTTCTTACAGAATGTAATTTTTGACTCCAAAACTACAAAAATTGAAATATAGCTAGTTTTAAATGGTCTTAAAGATGGAAAAGCCGCGGGTACTAACGGTATCCCTTGTGAATTTTATAAGTACAATTCAAGTCTCTTCAAAGAAAAGCTATCCGAAGCTCTGAACATTATATATACGTTTGGTGTCAATCCGGAACACTTTTACGAAGCGCTCATTTGGCCAATTTTTAAGAAAGGTGAACGTCTGGATCCAAAAAATTATAGGGGTAATTCCTTCCTGAACTCGGCCTAAAAAAATTACTACTTTGTAAAAGGCTCACAAGATGGGTTGAAATGAAACAGAGGCTGAGTGAGTTTCAATCGGGTTTTCGAAGAGGATATTCCACGTCGGACAATATTTTTGTTTTGTGTAGTTTGGCGAGGATTCAGATTAGTCACAATAAAAAACTGTACGCCTCCTTTGTAGAATTTAAGGCAGCATTCGACACTATAAACCCAAGGGCCCTTTTAAACAAACCGTATAACTTGAGAGTTTCTTACAAATTTGTAAAAGCTTTGGAAAAGCTCTATCAACAGACTGAAGCGTATGTATTTGATAGAGAAAATATATCAAAGAAACTGGAAGTCAATGGAGGAGTAAGACAAGGTTGCAATTTAAGTCCTTTGCTCTTCGCCCTGTTTCTCGATGATTTGACTGAATATCTGCCTTGTGGAGTAAGGTTTGTTGACAAGCTGGTAAAAGTCATAATGTATGCCGACGATATTGTCATGTTTGCTGAGTCACCCACGTCATTGCAAATAATGATAAACAGACTAGCAGAATATTGCAAGGTATGGAGCTTAGAGGTAAACATGGTAAAGACTGAAGGGATGATCTTTCAAAACGGTAGTGGAAAAGTTTCTAGGTGTGAAAACTGGAACTACAATTCTAAATCCCTTTGTCCCGGGTGAATCCGGTTTAAAATAAATGGTTTTTCAATTGTCACGGCCATTTTTTTTTGGTGACATCTGTCAGATCTTTTCTTCCTTCAGCCTTCAACTTGGCGAATTTTGCGTAGGGCCTACACCCGTACAAGATCCAACTGACCCTGGAGCTCAAAGACAACGCCGTTTGTTCGCTGACTGGGCTTTGAATCGTTTGGAAGAATACCCCAATTTTGGCATGAATCAGCTTTAGTGACGAGGCGCATTCTTGGATACATAGCTGTGTTAACAAGCAAAATGTCCGTATATGGAACTACACCAATACTCGCGAGGTTCACCAGGTGATAATGCATCCTCAAAAAATTACCATTTGGTCTGGATTTTGGGCCGCCGGCGTTATTGTTCTTACAATTTTTGAAAACGAAAACAACTAATTGATATATTGAGATGGTCAGTGCGTATTGAAATATAGTAACAACAAAGTTTCTGATTAAAATGAGAAAAAAACTCAGAAAAAAAGCCAAATTGCGGTTTTGACTAAACTAATTTCAAAGCGGATTTTAAAACGCTGTAGCTTAAAGCTTCCCAACGAATGATCAAGCGGATGCAGAAATCTTAAACCTTCAACAAACGTTCATGTTCATGAGTCACAGCTGTGCATTTATCACGTTTCTAATGATTAATGGTAAGGCATTTAATGCTTTAGCTGACATGACAAGATTTACTCTTTGGAAAATTTGTCAATTTCTTGAAAGAGGGAGTACCCGTGAAAAAAACTTTCGATGGCATGGGCAGGGATTGAACGCAAGACCTCTAGCATGACAGTTTAACGCACTAACCATCATGCCAAGGGCACAACACGAATCTTTCGGTATTGAAGATATTTCTTAAGCTGAAAATTGCTTTTCCACGACCTTGGAATGGAGTCACGTTACGGAAATTGAACGAAAGTTGGAGGGGAAGAGGATTTTGAATTTACAATGACAAGCTTGACAAAGGCTGTTTTCCATCCACTCCGAACTATGGAAAAGCTTACGCTGTTGTTTTGTCAGTGTTGAAGAACGCCCCTTCGGAACAATAGTGGGGATACCATTCGTTTATGCTCTCAAGAACAGGAGGAGCCAATCATTGTCGGAACCGAACTAACAGCCAACTGTGGTGCAAGTAAGTTGGCTACATATCTCGGGCTTACAAAGTAAGTGTCATTGCAAATGAAGGTAGAAACCGACGATAACGCACATTCTTTACAAATGACCAAAAATGGTATAAGTACCTTTGGGACATTGTAGTATTTTTTGACGATATTTCTGATCATGTAAGAATTGAATGTGTCGAAAGGTTCTTTTTGCAACAAAATATTTTTACTCGAAAAAATCTTGCAATGCTTTGAAGTTGTTTTGATTCGAATTCCATGTTGCGATTAAATACGACGATACGATGATACGTTGATTCTATCTTCTCTATCCTTCTGTTGCAATCAAATCTCCCTTAAGTTCCGATCTATTTTATAAAAGAAGAAACCTTGATTGTCATAGGTAGAAACTAATAACCAAACAATCCAAACACACTCTTACACTCTTTAATATATTTGTTCTTATAAGCTACAATTGTATAAACTTCATGCAAGCAAGTTATCCCTTTTTTGGAAAACACTTGCGTTTACCATCATGACAAAAACTAATAAATTACGCATTTAAAGATTAAAATGTGTCGCCATCATTCGTTTAATTATATCTACTTCTTAAGCCATTCCGTATTATGGTGTGCTTTAGACTCTTTCTTATCCATATCCTGGCATCAGCATTTAAGCCTGCCCAGCACTAACCTAACAAATCTTAAATTCTCGCCTGGAATCTTCATCTTTATATATTTATACCTATTTAAGCCTTGATTCCAAAGGTATTAAGGGTACACACGTTCAAATATTAACGATGGTGGTGGTAGCGGTATAGGCACACGGATGATTATTGTCTGCTTCGCTTAAACCGCCGAAAAATTTATTTTTCAAATCCTTTTGGCTAACACATGTTGCGTGTCACCCCATCATCTTATCTGCAAACCATTTCTTCGGCTGTCTCTTTACTTCTACAGGGTCGTCCTCGCAGTCTTGAAGCCTAGAAGCTACAGACCATATGAACAAAAACGACAACGATAGCGATGAAGCTATGGTCATCTTGAAGCGCGTGTGTTTTAATTTAAGTGCACCTCCACCATCATGGTAAACCGCTGCTCAAGGATCTTATCAGTTCGTTTAATCGGAATACTAAGAGTCTGGTGTTGCGAGTTTTTGGAGTGCAGAACCTCATTCAGCGCGGCACCAATCTCATTTGCTTATCAGGAACTCACGCATATTTGGATTTTCTGATTACTAAACTCAGATATATGTAACCTATAGTAAGTTACCTACTCTACTGTCTATACAACAAACAAAGCTGGAAAGATATCCATGGAAGATGCGTTCGGTTAATAAATGAGGTGACTATATACACTACAGCTGGGCCAAAGTGAAGATGTCCATGTGGGGTTGAAATATGGCACAAGCCTTAAATTGGCCAGCTTGAAACTGGAAAATGGGGATAGGTATTGCTGCACGCTCCAGTATTTCTTCGTATATGTATCTACTTCGACATTGATAGTAGCAACGATATTTTGTTTTTCTTTTTCCTAGATCCTAAGGCCACTAGGGAATCATCAGGTAAAATATGTGCATGCACGGAACCAATTGAGATAAGATTCGATGCAGCTCGGATGTGTACTTCTTGGGAATACCTTATTCCATTACTCCTTCAAGAAAGCATTTATCAGTTTTGAATTTTAAAAAACGGATTAAGTTCTGAAGTAAAGTAACAAGAATGATGCATACAGGATTTTAAGAGGCTCCCGAAAATGTCATCCTTAGTTCAGAAAGTTATACTTACTTTAGGTGGAACGGGCATTTATTGAACCCAAGACCTCTAGTATGTAAGTCCTACGTTCTAATCATCACTCCACGGCTACTACACCGGCTGTTCAACGATATGCAAAAGGTGTTGTTCGACAGTGTCAATAGAGAATTTATGTGGTTTTCTTTACACAGCAGGGGCATCCCAGATCAATTTATAGCTTCTATTAAGGGTCCATTTAATAAATCGAGTTATCACGTTTAGCATGAAGCCAGGTTTATTGTCAGGGGAGTTTAAAATTCAAAGTATGGTTAGCCAAGTATGGTTAGAAATTCAGTAGACTCTGCAATCTCACCTCGAACATCTGGACTTGGCGGAAGAAGTATGATAACTCTCTCTAATGAAACTCCATCAAATGACAACATTATGATAAATAGCAAAGCAGACGTTCATTGAGTTTAAGATCAACTCGGCAAAAACCAAAAGGATGGGCCTTTTAAATTTTTCATCAATCCAAATAAATATATTTAAACGGCCTCGGAAGACAAAAGAAGATTTAAAATATCTTGTGACTATAATTGTCACTACGGATGGCCCAATTGAACTAGACGTAAGAAACCGTGCTACTTTTGAAACTCTGCTGTCCAAAATATGGAAAAACAACTCTTTTAGCTTAAAGACAAAGCTAGATCTTTTCTGTTTCAATATTTTATCCGTGCAGTTTTTTGAGTGCAACACTTGGAAAGTCACAGACACTGTCACAAGAAAGCTGTAAACATTCGTTACTCTGTGAAACGTCTTGAGGATTTTCTGGGTCAACCATATCTCAAACATTGAACCCCATTCGAGAACAGGTCAGAAAACCATAAATTTGTACATTAAATTCACTTTGGGTGAAACTTTGTGAATTGTGTTGTGGTGAGGTTATTATTGGTGATGTCTTTGTCAACAAAAACCCTAGCACTTTATAGAAAGGGTATTTTCTTAGATATATGGTTTTCATGAAAATAAAAGGGATATAACTTAATTTAATGGCCTAGAATTTACCTTGAACATAAATATAAGAGTTTTCCAAATTAAGTTTTAAAAATGGCAAGTGGCGGGTGGCTCGAATAAATTCCAGACAAGAGTGGTGTGGTATCGACCCACAAAAAAACACAAAACATTAGTTAAAAATACCGCTAATACAAGATTAATATAAGGCGTAGTATTCACCTGCTTTTCGTGTATTTGTTATCGTTTACATGAAAAAATGTAGCTTCTTGTAGAATTATGAAATTTAACAGGAGGAAATCTTCAAAAGACAGTATTCGACACCAAGTAGTGTGGGACTCTTAACCACTAAAACACCCTCTTCATCAGGACCAATCTTGAAGGATCGACTTCCGATTTTGCTTTCTTAATTTTGTACAATCACTTGGGGGGAAGTTTAAATTTAATACTTTCCCATGTTTTTTTTTAGACCATAAGCTCATGAGGCTTGGTTCTTCTTAATATCCGAACATGGTTTCTTATATTCAAGACGGACTCCATTTCAACATTAGCATGACTTTGCAGTCTCTTGTTGTGTGATACAGCGTATTTTTTAACAACTTCTGTAATCATTTCTATTTGTAAGTCACGATGTAGATCGATATTTCTTATGTACCAAGGTGCATTAACTATTCCACGAAGGACTTTGTTTTGGAATTTTTGGATGATTTCTGTATGTGTTTTATTTGTACAGCCCCTTAATTGGCATCTATAGGTCCAAACAGGCTTCAGTACTTGATTATACAGCATTATTTTGTTTTGGATTGATAAATCAGAGTTATTAACAAGTAACCAGTACATTTTTCTATATTTCAAGTTTAGTTCATCTCTTTTCTTTTTGATGTGCTCTTTCCATTTTAGCTTTGCATCCAAAGTCATTCCAAGGTATTTGGCCGTATTGGCGTAAGGTAGAGCTTGATTATTAATGATTATTGGAATATTGTTTATCTTTTTATTTGTAAAGTTTATATGTGAAGATTTTTTTGCATTGAGTTTGATGCGCTATTTTTCGGTCCATGCACTCACTGTGTCGACGGCATTTTGTAGTTTTACTGCTCCCTTAGAGACACATTTGTGGGTACCAAAATTGCAAAAGAAGCCATTATGGTGTGATTACAAACTGGAATATCCCTTGTGTATAATAAATACAGGGTAGGACCTAGGACACTTCCTAGTGGTACACTGGCTTCTATTTTCTTCAATTCCGAGCATTCTCGATCATACCTTACTCTAAACAATCGGTCTGAGATGTACGATTTTTATATTTCAAAGTACTGCCTGGGAAGATCCCTTTGCAGTTTGTACTCAAGTCCCTCATGCCAAACCTTGTCAAAAGCTTGAGCAACATCTAAGAAAATAGCTGAACTTACTTGTTTTTCTTCTAATGCTTTTTCTATTACATCCGATATTCTATGAACTTGGCCTATCGTGGAATGTTTATTTCTAAAACCAAACTGATGGTTTGGGATTAACCTCCTTTCTTCTATGATTTTGCTGAGTCTCTTCAGAAGCAGTTTTTCAAAAACTTTTGCCATAATTGGTATAAGCGATATTGGTCTGTAAACCGTCACTTCTGTAGGTGGTTTACCTTGCTTTGGTATAACAATTACTTCAGCAATTTTCCAATGGTGCGGAACATACCGGTGCTTAAGGCATGCATTTATTACATATTGGAGTCCTATGAAGGCTTTCAATGGCATTTCTTTCATAACATGGGCTGGGCAGTAATTAGATCATAACCTGTTGATTTTTTATTTGATAGTTGATGTAAACACATACTTTATATTTCTTTAAGTCTTACAATTGGTATTCCACTTTCATCTATCTTATCAACAAACTGTAAGCTATTTTCAGCCGCGTTTGATGAGTATGGCTTAAAAACATTCGTAAGATGTTCAGCGAAAAGGTTAGCTTTTTCTTTCGGGTTACCGATGCATTTCCTATCAGATTTCAACGGTGAGTTTTGTAACTGCGGTCTTTTCAGGAGCTTGGCTGCTTTGCATAGCGAAAAATCGGTTGAAGCATCAGAAGTTAAATTCCTTATGAATGTACTGAGTGAATCATTTTTGAATTTGTAAATTTGTTGTTTAAAATTGTTGCTAGTACGGTTAAACGTTGTTTTATCATCTGGAAATCTAATATTTTGCCATTTTCTTCGAGCTCTTCTTTTCTCTATTATCAACTCTCTTATATCTCTATTAGAAAATGTTGGACTACTTTCTTTAGCGGCCTGTTGCGCATCAGCAATAAATTGTTCCACTTCATGGTCAATTTGCTCTATTGTATCCATGGGAGATCTTAAATTTAAATTTATAAAACTTAAACTTAGAGTAGAAGGACTGATGCGTTTTCTAAAGCTTAAATCAAACATCGAAGAATATAGTCCCAGGGGCGTAGTATCCACCCCTTTTTTCATGTGTATATTATCATTTATAAGAAACACTTCGGATAGTTATATATTGATGAAATTTAACAGAGTGGCAGTGATCGATGAGTATAGAACGACAAAAATTTGGAGGGTACTTATTTAATTTTAATAGCTAAAGCACCACTTTGACATATTGAATAGAAACACAGGACAAGCTTTCAGCACGCTTTAGATCGTAAATATCGTAGGCTCGATTTCAATGCCCGATTAGATTTTTTTTATTTTTTGGCGCACTTTGACAGCTGACAACTGTATTGTCATTGCAATTTTGTTTGTTTTATTTGTCTATTTTTTAATTTATATAAAAAAAATATAATGATTCAACAAAATTTACGCAAACTTAAGTATACTCTCTTCTCAAGGTCCGAGGTTTGAAGCTACAATACGTTTTGCAAATACTTACTGCTCTTTATGACACATGATATCGTAAGATTTCGTAGAATCGTTAAGAAGCCTGTCAAAAGCCCGACCAAAGGCCCTTTTTTTATTGAAAATGTCGCTTACGATAAAATTTCGGTAAGGGACGATTTATTTATTTTTTAAACTTGAACTATCGCATGCAAATCTCATTTCAACAACCTTTACAAACAAGACTAAATATACTCATTGCATTCACCCATTTGATCTAGGTTGTGACCGAACACTTTTCCAGCGATTAATTTTCCCCAAAAGACCGGTCATGATTAAAAAACAAACAAACTAAATGCTGACTTCCCTTCATCGACTTGCGATCGACATACAGACGTTTAGGTTTACTTTGATATCGGAAAAGTTATCGCCCCATTAATTGATCGATAATTGGAAAAGTCAATTTGAAAACTTATACGCGTGCTATTTTCTCCAGATAAAAGTCATACAGACTTCTCTTTCCCTCAATTTTTCATGTGCGTTGAACTAACTTAAGGCTTAAGTTACATCCATCCATATCAAAGAGAACCATTTGTATGCAGTAAAAAGGATTGCTAAAGTTTGTTTTGCTTAAAACAGACTGGTGACCATTTCGTTTGACATATACTCGTATTCATCTGATTTGAGTGACAAATGGTCATATGGAATATGACAATATTTTTCACACTGTATCTTTCGTTCTCTCTCTTTTTGCTATTCCCTTTCTGTTTGACAGATTGGATTTTACACATAAAACGAATTAAACATTGCGTTTTTCTTATCTCAAGCGATGTAGGATTTCGATCAAATTTATCAATTAAAAATCAATCTTGCCGACGATCAATCGATATTATATATGTATATGCATTCTGTTAAGAAACTGGATATGATGACGCGGCCGACTTGACGGCAGCATCTGCAGATGAAGAAACTTAGAGCAAAGGAGGAGGCTTGGGGTGTAGCTGACACATGGCTATGGTTTAATAATAAAATCTTTTGATTGATATGCAAATTATGCCGACTGACATCATCTTGGCATCAAGCGATTGAGTGTTTGCCAGCAACCTATAGGGAGAAACGTCAGGATGTTCAAAACATAATGACAAACTGATGCTACTAAAACCACAGATAATAAATTTATACAGATGTCTCATCCCAGCAGGAAAAAATGAAACAATTTTTTCTCTTAACAGACAAGCCTTAACAGACAAGAGCTTTTAAAAATAAAGCTCTTTTTGCCTTGCATATTTTTTTTCGTTTTAGAAACTTTTCTCTTCTCATTTGTCATTTTGTTTGCCAACGAATACAAAAACAAAGTTTGGTCCGTTGGTATATCTTTTTTTTATGCCCGTTTTGGTGCGTAAAAGAAGAAAGGGGTGATAATGTTGGATCTTTTTTTGTTTATTTTTTTGTGAATGTCGTTTGTTAGGTGTCCGGTAAGGAGAATAGAAGAAGTTGCTTGTGTATTTCTATATGAAAATATTGTGTGGGCAAGAAGGGGCAAGTGAATGTGCAGATGATTTGGTTTCTGTGTTTTACGTTCGTACGATCGTACGTTCGCGACGTTTTTCTCGTCGTCCGTAGCTTAAAATCAGAAGAGATATCGACTTCAAATAAATTTTGTTATACAGATAAAAATATATTTTTTGAAAAGAATCCAATAAAAGTTTTTTTTTAAATCAAAAAAAAAACTAAACAAAAATTTGTCACCTCGAAAATTTTACGAATACAAAATTATTTTATCTCCAAACCAATTTTGTGCATCGAAAAATAAAGTTTTTAACATCTGGTAAAATTTTGAGAAAAATCTAATTGACAGTTTTTTTTTTATAAAAAATAAAAACCTGAGAAAACATTACTCAAAGTTTTTAAAAATTGAATTTCGACTCAAATATCTTTTCAAAACTTTTAGATATTTGCTTTAAACTACTTTTTAATTTAAAAAAATATTGTTGTCAACATTCAGTAAAATTTTGAGAGAAATCAAATTGACAGTTTTTTTCCAAAAAATAAAAACCTAAATCAAGAAAATTAATAAAATTTGGTAAAATTTGATTTTCGACTCAATACAATTTTGAGAAAAATAGAACTGAAAGTTTAAAAAAAATGTTAAAACCTAACAAAAAAACAATTTTAAAACTTCGTAAAAATTTACTTTCGACTCAAATAGCTTTTCAAAATTAAAAATATTGTCTTCAAAACTTTCTTATTTCACAGAAAATATTGTTTTCGATAATTAGCAATTTTTTTTATTAAAATCTAACAGTTCGTTTTTCATAAAAAAAAATTCTGCAAGAAATAGTATGCAAATTTGGTAAAAATGGTGTTCGTTTCTTGATATCTCTCAAATTAATCTCATTCATCCAATTTGTAAAAATTTATTTAAAAATTTGTTTTCGACTAAAAATCTATTTAACAAAACTAGATTTTCAAACTAATCTATTTCTCTATATTAAATATTGTTGGTTATTTTAAAATTTGTAAAAATAAATAAACTAACGGGATGGGAAGTAATCAGTGTGGGCCGCATCCGAGCCTTTTTTTTAAATATCTGACTGACAATAATGGAAGATTATAAGGTTTGGTTGCATCACAGTCTGATTCAAGAATGTCAAGACTAAGATACTTAAAAAAAAAACTTTGAAAAAACTGGACGAAAAGCAAAACAATTAAAATGCACGACTGGTTTATTAGTTCTAGAGAAAACTTAAAAACAAAATAACGGTTCTTTTCTGGAGAAATACAAAAATATGACAAATCAAAAATCTAAAATAAACATGTTACAGAAAATTAGTCGACTTAAAAAGAGTCTTTTTTTGGCTTTGGCCTGATGAAAAGAATTCTCTCGAAAAAGAAATCGATTTAATGGAAGGTATAAATCAAGATCAACAATTCCGCCTACCCGACCTTGACGAAGTGAAGATAGCTATATCTAAACTTAAGTCAAACAAAGCTGCTGGAGCTGACGGCATCACCGCCGAACTATTCAAAGCAGCAGGCGATGACTTGGTAGGGAGCATGCACCAACTCATCTGCAAAATTTGGTCGGAAAAAAGCATGCCCGATGAGTGGAATCTCAGCATAGTGTGCCCGATACATAAAAAAGGAGACCCTCTAAACTGCGCCAATTACAGAGGCATCAGTCTCCTTAACATTGCGTATAAGATCCTCTCTGCCGTATTATGTGAACGTCTGAAGCCATTCGTCAACAACCTGATTGGATCTTATCAGTGTGGCTTCATACCAGAAAAGTCCACTATCGACCAAATATTCAAATCGTGATGTCAGTGGAGCGTTTTTGAGCATTGCGACGGAAGCGAAGAAGATGGGTTTAGTGGTCAATGAGGGCAAGACCAAGTATATGCTGTCATCAAAAAAGGACACTGAACGACGACGTCTTGGACAAAACGTCACCATGGACAGCTATAACTTTGAGGTAGTTAAGGACTTTGTCTACCTAGGCACCGCTATTAATACAGACAACGACACCAGCGCTGAAATCAAACGAAGAATAACTCGGGCAAATCGCTGCTTCTTTGGACTTAGAAGGCAATTGAGAAGTAAAGTCCTCTCTCGAGCATGTAAAATCACCATCTGGTTGAGGCCCAGGTCCGCCCCGGACTGTAGCGCCACCTTAAGTAAGTAAGTAAGTATAAATCAAAACACCAAGACTTTTGCGAAACTTATTTTATCGCAAACGTCCGTTATGCGCCTTTTGTTTTAATTGCTATTGTAAAAAAAAAAACACCCACGCAATTTTCTTGAGATTCATTTCAGCATCTTTCTACATTATTATCTGTATAACACAATTTGCAGTCGATATCTTTTCTGGTTCTTGAGCTATGGACAGCAAAAAAAAGTCGCGAACGTACGAACGTAGGTACACACGCACAGACATTTTCCCAAAATGCTTTTATTTCCACTATATGGACCTTAAAACATCGAGAAATGTCAACATTTTCAATTCGACAAATCGGACCCATTACAATAATCAAAAAGGAACACGTTTTTTTATACAGTCATGTCAAGGAAACATACAAATCAGACAATACAAATCTACAGGAAGACCCTTATTTGAACAGAAAAGAGTACATATTTTATTTTTTGCTGCACAAAATCTATTTGTCCATTTTTGAGGAAGTTATCTTTTTGAATAAAAAAAATAAGATCAGTTCTTTTTAAACTAAAAAAAAAATATTATTTTAATTGTTGACACATTATGTACATTTGACATATGTAGGTACCTCATCATCCAATTGACACCAGTCAACAACACTTCATTACGTTTAAAAACATATAAAACAGAAAAACGAATTTGTGGATATTTTACAAAATTGAAGAAAAAGATGAATTTATAAAAAAAAATCCCCATGAATGCACTCAACTAGCATTTACATATACGATTATAAGAACTCGAGCTATAAAGACAACCTTGTCCTAGCTTTGTTTCTATTTCCAAAGACAACTGTAAATATTTTTTTGTTCTCGTCGTCGACAAGCGATCAACTCTCCTGCACCTAATTTCAACGCTTCACCACCAGCCACACCACACCACAAAAAATCAACATAAAACAGTTTTGTTTTCATTTGTGAAGAATGATCTTGGTGTATTATGTGTTACTGTGCATTAGGATTATGAGAAAAAAGAACATACAAAAATGATTTCAGATTTTTCTTTGCCTTAGTTTTCATTCATAGGAAAGAAGACGAGCAACATAGCTTTCGTGTATTCATTTAGTGAATGTGTTGAACTTTTTGAAAAAGCTCTTTTTTTGGTTGATTTCAGTTTCATATATCATTTCTCGCCATAAGGGTGAGACATCTGTATATTTATTATCTGTGCTAAAACCATATTTTTTTTAAGTAAACAACTTACTGTCAATCAAACAATTGTCATTAAGTGCTATACACGCAAGTTGCCATCGCGGTAAACTATTTCGATATTTTTAAAGAGTCAAAAGTTTGGGTAGGTATAGAGGGATAGCTTTTTATCCTGTTTATGTTAAACCTTGTTTTTTTTTAAACATAAAGATATTGTTTTTAAAAATAATTGCACAAAATAATAATGTTTCCTGAATGCGTTCAAGCCAAAGTGTTTGTCAATAGCAGTGAACGCATTCATTTATTGTGTTTCTGTTATAAGAAGGGAATCTTTAAAAGATCGAAGGCAATAATTCACCGAGTTATGTGTGACTCTTACCGTTGTGAATCAACCGGTTAATTAGGTACAATCCATGAAAGATTGGCAAATGATTCACTTTAAGGGCAGTTTATATTTGAAATACTTTCCCATAGCTTTTAGACCATCAATGCAATAAGCTTGGACCGGCTTAATCTCCTAACATTATCATATAAGACCGTGTCCATTGCGGCCCAATGACTTTCTTAATCGTCTGCAATTTTCAACTTTGGTGTTGTATTTGCAACGCATATTCTAGTATTATCAGCAATGAAAGCTATGATAGGGTTGATATCCATTCCATTGGCTATCAACGCTTTCCTTGTATGTATACAAAAGTTACAAAGTTGGTCCTAGGTCCTAAGCATCTGTTTTCCTCAGTTCCAATTAGTTTTTTTTCTCAAAAGAGGCGGTTAGTAGCATATGGTATCAATATTTCGTGATACTGCCTGGGAAGGTCCATATACAGTTTGTACTCAAGCCACAAACTTTGTCAAAGCCTTGAGTAACATTTATAAGAATATAGTCGAACATAATTGTATTTCTTCAAGGGAATAAAGTGATGAAAAAATTAAATTCGCTTTTATGCAGGTGAGGTTAATGGGCTGGCGACTTGTATCAATGTAGATCCATTGTGATAGCCTGAAGTATTGAACTTCCTTAAAAGAACAAGAATTCATTAAAACCTATTAAAACCTTGTTGTTCTACGAGTATTTTAGAGGCTTTGATAAAGCGTTATAGGTTGTTTCCTGGAATGTCTTCGAGTTCTTCAGGATCTTCGAAGAAGTGTCGCATAAGAGTGTATTTCTATTGTGACAAAGTGCTGGGTAATGGCAGAAGTGTCTTCTTGTTGTTCTTTATCACTACAAACCTTGAGCATAGCAGCAGTAGTGAGCCACATTTTTTTAAATGTTATTATGCTCAAAAGCAATCGTAGAGATTTTTTGTTTAGGTGCATAATCATTTGGAATTGTAGAGATTTTTTGTCTTCCTCCGCGCATAATAGATCGGGATCTAGTTTTTTTCAAATTTAAGCCGTGCCATATGTTGCTAAGGTTTTCCATCTTACATTGTTCTCTTGTATTATCTTCTTGCCAAAGCACTGATGATGATGATGATGAGACAGAATAGGCTTTTTATACTCGTCTCTATGAAGGATTGGTTCGGTATTGTATATGTCCTCTACAGCTCATTAGCTCTTTCGTTCCCAGGCTCATCACAGTGACCTGTTACCCAGCAAAGTCTTATAATAAGCTAAGTGCCACGAACCATTGCTTTTTGGAGACAGTAATTTACAAGCTTAGATTTAAAAATTGTGGCAGGCATCGATTTTATTGTTGCTTGGTTATCACTGAAAATGGTCATATCAGCACGTGATAGCGCCGCCACTCAGATCTGTTTTGAATCGTACATCACTGCCAATACCTCGGCTCAAAAGACATTGCTTTGATCGGGAGGCCTAAAAGATTTGGCCAAATTTAGTGTTTAGGAAAAGAAACATCACCTACCCCAGCATCCGTTTTCGATCCATCAGTATGGATATTGTCGAATCACTCATCTGAGGAACATTGTTTACCCGTTCTTAAACGGGCACTTAAAGGTTTAAAGAAGTACAGACAGGGTGTCATGTAGTGTGCTTACATTGTTCCATATGCACTTCCGTAGAATCTGTGCTTGTTGTATGTTTTTGGTTTTAAAGCAACTGGTGTGGCTCAGCCGCATGGCACTGTTTGTAGAAGTTCATTGTGCACAGAGGTCCAGGTTTAAAGTATTGAGTATTGCTTCAAATCCTGCAGTGCGAGTAGCCCATATCGAGATTGCTATGCATTTTCTAAAGGTTTTTTTAGCTTCTTTAACTCATTCTACTCTACCATGTTATCATAAGTAAACTTTTCTGACAGCACAATGTACGTCAACATTATGATTTTGGGATCCGGTCGCCAATTTCTTGTGCAGATCTTTTGCATAGGTAGATTGCTTACTGAATTGTTTGGCCCCAACTTAGCTAGGGATTGTTTAATTCGGGATTTGTTTCCTTCTTGTGAAGTTTACTCGGTCTGTTTTAAAGGTGTTAATAGTTAAGCTGCAGTTCTTGCCCAGGTGAAAATCCTATAAAAGGCTTGGTTTAATAGTGGTTTGGAATTTGTCTAGCTTGACTTTAGTGGCTGTATTAACTAGCTTTTGGAATAAAATCTGGATTGACCTCTCACCACAGGTTTGGAACATATCCCCATTTGAGGCAGTTAACTCGCATTGTGGGTCTCTCAAAACACGTTCAGAACTAAAAACAAACACACTTTGTAGCTCTGGACGTTCAGAGGTAAAAAAATATTACATTTTTTTACAATATAAATGAAGGTATTGACTTTAAAATGATTTAATCATGTGCTATACTTTCTTAGAAAAATGCAATATGTAATTGTTTATATGAGAAATACGAACTTTAAAAAAATGCTACTTAAATTGTTAAAAATGGTTTCCGTCAACAAAAAGAACTGTGCAAGCAATTGTTTGTAATTTTTAGTTCTTTTTTTTAGAACAAATTACTTGAAACCTTGAGGAAATAGGGTTCGGCTCAAGTATTAGGACAACAAAGAATGATATTAGTACGGTCAATTTAGACATTCGGAGTTACCTGGATTCCCACCAAGCTGAAAATTGGTAAAATTGTTTAAAATATCATTAGAAACCAAATTTGAAAGTTCCCCATCTTTCCCCTGTAAGGAATACTTTTTATTCAAGATCAAAGGTAAAAAATGAGTTTTTCGCCATTTTCAGCAAAACGGAAAGTTTCATCATATAAATATTTTAAACAAAAATTGTAGATATTAAATTATCTACAAGAAAGTCATTAATCCTTTTTTTTCTACGAGCCACCGTTTTTGAGATAAAACCATTCAAAAAGTTGTAAAATTTTTAATTCATTATATGCACACGTTTCCTCGGAACCTATGAGGTAGTGTACTTACCGTGTTTTTTTTTACTTCAAATTTTTCACATAACACAAAGTATTATTACAAATATTTTGTTAAAGTTAAGCCAGAAAATTCGAATGACGGAACAGAAAACGATTTTTGATTCAAAACAATTTCGTTCGAATTGACAGTTTTTTTACAATAAATTTAAAACCTAAACAAAAATTAAAAAACTTGATATTATGGCTTCCCACTTATTTACATTTATAATAAATATTTTTTTCAACGTTCGGACAAATTATGAGAAAAATCGGTTTGAAAGCTTTTTACAAAAAAAAAAAACAAAAATTAATAAAAGTTGGTAAAAATTGAATTTCGACTCAAATATCTTTTCAAAACTATAAAACATTGGCTTCAAATAATTTTATCTTTTAAGAATTGTTGTTGTCAATACTCAGTAAAATATTGAGAAAAATCGAATTGACAGTTTTTTTTAATAAAAACCTAAAAAATGAACAAAATGTTGGTAAACATTTATTTTCGACTTAAATATCTTTTTAAAACTTTGAGGCTTGAAGCTTTTAACTAATTTTATCTTTAAAAATATATAGTTGTCAACATTCGATAAAATTTTGAGAAAAATCGAATTGATAGTTTTTTTTTACAAAAAATAAAAAAAAAGCAAAATTATAAGTTGGTGAAAATCGATTTTCGACTCAAATATCTTTTCAAAAAAAAGAGGCTGAGATGCGACCCACAGTGATAACTTCCCATCCCATACTGGTATCAATTTTTACCAAATTTACTATTATTTTATTTTTTATGAAAAAACAGACTGTTGGATTGTTTTATAAAAATTATTGAATATCACAAACAATATTTTCTGTGAAATAAAATAAGTTTGAAGCCAATTTTTTTAATTTTTGAAAAGCTATTTGAGTCGGAAGTAAATTTTTATGATGTTTTAGTATTGTGTTTCTTAGAGTTTTATTTTTTGTAAAAAAACTGTCAATTCGATTTTTTTCAAAATTTAACTGAATGTTAACAACAATATTTTTTGAAAGATAAAAGTAGTTTAAAGCCAATATCTACAAGTTTTTAAAAGATTTTGAGTCGAAAATCAATTTTTACCAACTTTTATACATTTTTTTTAGATTTTTATTTTTTGTAAAAAAACTGTCATTTCATTTTTTTTTCAAAATTTTAATGAATGTTAACAACAATATTTGTTGAAAGATAAAAATAAATTAAAGCCAATATCTCAAAGTTTTGAAAAGATATTTGGCTTAAAAATCAATTTTTACCAACTTTAATAAATTTTTTTTGTAAAAAAAACTGTCAATGCGATTTTTCCAAACATTTTTCAGAATGTTGAAAACAATATTTTTTATAAGATAAAATAAGTTTGAAGCCTAAATTTCAAGCTTTTGAAAAGATATTTGAATAGATATTCAAATGTTACCAACTTTTAGTAAAGTTTTTTTTAGATTTTTATTTTTTATAAAAAAAACTGTCAATTCGATTTTTCTCAAAATTTTATCAGATGTCAAAAACATTATTCTGCGTTGCACAAAATTGTTTTGGAGATGAAATCATATTTTAGTCGTAAAATTTTGGAAGTGACAATTTTTTTTCAGTTTTTTTTATTTATAAAAAAAACCGTTAAATGGAGTTTTTTTTTCAAAAATATGCTTCTTTCATATCACGTTACAATTTATTATTTAAAATTTAATTCAAGTCGCTAGCGGTTTTGGTTCATAAGATATTTAGGGTTAACCAAAATGCTTACCTCTTTTTCAAACTGCTATCGAAAAAAAAACCAACCACGCAATTTTCTTGAGAGCCCTTTCTGCATCTTTCTGCCTTATTATTTGTATAAAAAAATCTATTTAAAAGCGATATAAGCGTACGTCGCGACGTTTTTTTCGTCTTCCATAGCTCAAGAACCAGAAGAGATATCGACTTCAAATAAATTTTGTTATTCAGATAATAAGGCAGAAAGATGCAGAAATGGCTCTCAAGAAAATTGCGTGGGTGTTTTTTTTACCATAGCATTTTAAAAAAAGGTGAAAATTTTGGTTATTCCTAAATATCTTACGAACCAAAAACGCTAGAGACTTGAGTTAAATTTTATATAGTAAACTGTTACGTGATCTCAAAGAATTATATTTTTTAAAAAAAATCTATGTAACGGCTTTTTTTCTTAATCAAAAAAACCGAAAAAAAAAATTTGTCACTTCCTAAATTTAACTACTAAAATATGATTTCATCTCCAAAACAATTTTGAACAACGGAGAATAATGTTTTTGTTAAAATTTTGAGAAAAATCGAATTGACAGTTTTTTTTATAAAAATTAAAAATCTAAAAAAAACTTTACTAAAAGTTGGTAACAATTAAATATCGATTCAAATATCTTTTCAAAAGCTTGAAATTTAGGCTTCGAACTTATTTTATCTTATAAAAAATATTGTTTTCAACATTCAATAAAATTTTGAAAAAAAATCGAATTGACAGTTTTCTTACAAAAAATAAAAACCTAAAAAAAAATTAATAAAAGTTGGTAAAAATTGATTTTCGACTCAAATATTTTTCAACACTTTGAAATATTGGCTTCAAACTAATTTTATCTTATAGAAAATATTGTTTTCAACATTCGATAGACAGTTTTTTTACAAAAAAATAAAACTCTAAAAAAAAACAATACTAAAACTTGGTAAAAATTTACTTTCGACTCAAATAGCTTTTCAAAAATTAAAAATATTGGTTTCAAACTTATTTTATTTTACAGAAAATATTGTTTTCGATATTCAGTGATTTTTATATAAAGATCCAACAGTCAGTTTTTTCATAAAAAACAAAATCTATAAAAAATAGTACGCAAATTTGGTAAAATTGATACTAGTACATATAGACAAACTTTTAAGCAAGACAAATCGACCGACGGGGTGGGAAGTTATCAGTTTGGGTCGCATCCCAGCCTCTTTTTTTTTAAGTCGACCCCCTTAATGGAAAACCTTATATTAGATGCATTTTTTTCCAACGTTATTATTAGAATGTATTTAAACATATACTGCCTAGTCTAAAATCTTGAACACAATCTACGATTTAGATGATAAGTCGAGGCGGCCCATTTATCTTCACAAGACGAAGGGCGACGCCAATAATGGCTTCTCCAATTTCGAAGAGACGAAGAAGTCCGCGACTCTATAGCAAAAGTTTCGTCGCCATTCGTGACCATCTCATTTCTGAACATATTTATAATCGTCTGAATACATAGAAATTAGACTTGACGATTTCGAATGCTTTTAATGTAATCGTATACAGATTTGTGACCTAAACCAAATCCCTATAAAGATAATGAACTTCCATTAAGCAGAAGCGTTATTATGCTTTTAATAAATATTTTCCCACAAAATTGTTTTAAAACAATAAAATCTGCAAGCATGTTTTTACCTTACCAAATCACACTATATTAACATACTTACTCATTGTTTCCTTTCATTCAAGGAAGAAGAATTTCCAATATGTAGAATAACCAAAACTGATCTCACAATACCTGCGATGAAAATAGAATTTATGGTGTGGCATTTTTGTCGCCTGAGCCCCGGTAGGGAAAAACAAACATAGAAGGTACCTGCGTTGCAGCTGCTGCTGCTGAACCTGAGGCTTCCGTGGTAGCCATTGCCTAGCCTAGCTGGTTGGTGCATCTTATTTAGGCACGATAAACACGTTCTTGTTATGTTTGTCCCAAATGATGAATGGTCCTGAATGCACTCGATCTTCACGGCATTCTTCATCCGCAATCTAAGCCCATAAACAAAAACGCGCCAGGAGCACCACAAAAAAGAATGTTCACTTTACATCGAGATGACCCCAACTCTATGAACTGCACTGACTTGTCACTTTACCGCCGCGCCGCGCCGCCACCGGTTGTTGCCAACAAAACCACCCTCAATCCTCCACCACCCGCCATGACAAGAGCAACAGCTACCGATCGGTCGCTGTCATCCAAAAAGACCTTCCTCTAAGTGCTCTGAGGACACAATACAAATTAGACCGCCATGCGGCCACAATTGTGATATCAGAAGAGTCTAAAGAGAGAGCTGCCTTGAATGGTACCGCTTCTCCTGTGGCTATGCCCATATGTTGCTTGGCTCATAGATTCAGTATGCAGAACACACATCACATGACTCTGGACTTCGATTAATCACAGATAAATCCGATCGAGATAAATGACCAGGCCGTGTTCAATGCTATGGGACCCTAGCCGCTGCTGTTGCTGTGTCGGTCGCCGTGGCCGGTGGCCAGTGACTGGTGACCAAAACTGAAGCTCAAACCAGTAGCAAAGGCCGCAAAGTTGGTAAATGAAATGACCATAAAGTTAATTTTCCGCCCTGTATCCGACATTGGTTCATATTGAATAAGTGGATCTATTCATCTGGCTGAATCTTTCAGGAGCGCAGAGCTTAGGTCTTCTCAGACTTTCTTGACGGCAAGACTAAGAGTAAGACCTGCTACTCCGATCCGATCCGATGCGGTGTTCGGTTGTCCGTTGGACAATAATTGAAGACCAGATAATGGTTCGACAACTTTTGTGGCAAACATTCTGCCATTGTATATCTTCTATCTCAAAGGCAAAAAGTATCATCGTCTATGCGCAGCGAACTGCGCACCCGATTAAACTCTGCTCAAGTTTGGTTATTTTTTGCAATTAATTGTCCTGATCCAGATCGCTTCGCTTGCCTATGTCTCTGTATCTGGATGGGCCTTAAATTGGGAGGAATATCTTTATTTGCTTGTGTGTTGTCGCCTAGAGGACTGTCACATGGCTTTGGATTGGTTTGGAATTTCTGTGTCGGGAGCATTGTAATACTAATCACTTTCCGACTATCTGGGCTAGTTTTGTTGTTGTTTTGGAAAACGTATACCTAATGGTAATACACATCTACATAGATGAGGTGGAGTCGGATTATTGGCAATTGTTGTAACGGTTGTGATCAAGTTGTTAACTGCAAGCCTAATGGCCAACGCGGAGGTGGTGAAAAAGTACTAGACACAAATGCTGGACAGACGTAATCTTAATTCGCTATGCGCAATGGTATTTTAAAGCGGGATAGAATTATTGCAGTTGAAAATGACATTAGACTTTTGTCCCGCATGGAAGTTTAAATAAATTCAAATACGTTTGTTGTGTGTGCAAACGCAGCTTAATTACGATTTTATATTATTGAAGTCAATTAGGGACAATTTAATTTGAAAAGAATTAAGAGCTATCAGTAGTGGGTGTTCAATGAAATTGATTTAAGAGAATAATGTTACCTTGGGTGAGTTATCATTTATTTTAATCCCCGCCACAATAAGGATCAATGGATGTCTATACCGGTTTGTGAAAAAAAATAAAACTCAGCTTTTAACAGCGAAAAACAGCATGCAACCAACTTAGAACTTTCCTTGGTCCTTCGAGCCGGATTTTCCATGGTATTCACATACAACAGACTAATCCTAGGTGGCCAGTGTAGCCGATGTTAAGATTTTGGGTCAGAGTTGCGGATTTATGAGGATTTTGATCGATAAAGCCTTCTGAATGTCAATGTGACATATTTTGGGACTAAATCCCTATCTATCTCTATTTTGTATCCGACTTAAGGACTACATTTTACGCGGTTTTTAAATTCGATTTTTTGTGAGAAATATTTATTCAAAAAATTTACAAGAAATGTATATTTCCAACTACTTTAATAGTTTAGTTGAGATTGAAATTTCAAAAATTAGTTTTATTTTTATCATGATATTTGTTCATAAAAAGTAAACTTTGTTATCATTATTTTCTCAAACAGTTTTAATTTTAGTATTTTGGATTCACAGAACTGTAGAATTTTTCATATTCATTGCTTTTCTTGAATAATTGTTAGCATCAGTGTAAAGTGACAAAAGGTCTGCACATCAAGATGTTGAAATTTTAAGTTTCATTTAAATTTTTCAGATTGTTATATTTTCCAGTTTCTTTTTAAGTCTAAATGAGAGATAGTCTTCTTCTTAATGGCTGTTTTTGAAAAATGTTTTTTAGGCTTCCTTTTAAAAGTTTGAGCTCTGCATAATTTCTTATCTTTAATATTCTTAGTCCTTTTGATTAATTTTTAAAACTAAAAATCCGAATGGATTAGAGGTATAACTTTATAATGGTTTGTTCTTCTAGTTTCTTTAAAGTTTGAATATTTGGTGAAGAGACCATTATCTTAGTCCATGATTTGCCTCAGGAAACTTTATTGTAGTTCCTTTTATATTCTTAGTGTTCTTTAAAAATTAAAATACATTGTTGAAATAATTAAACTATGGTTCTGTCTAGAATATCTATCTGAAAACAGTTCAACTTCGGATGCCCCCCTCTTTATGTCAGGAATATCACCAATAGTAGGTCAATAACAGAAGTAAAAATAGTTTTATCTTCGATTGACTTTTCTTTGAAAATAAATTTTAACTTACTTTTTAAGAATATGAATTTCAAATTTGGGTTTTAATATTTCCTTGGCATGCTTATCTTCGCTTTCGCAAGAAGAACAGACTCCTCGATTTGAGGCTCGTTTTTAATTTTTAACGCCGAACTTTCAAGCCCCGAACGCATTTGTTTTGTTTGAGTTAGTGATGCAGCCATTCTAGAATTGGGAGTTGATTCTTGTGCTCTTATTTTATCCGAGTCAGGTAAAGCCTCTGATATAATTGCACCAATCCTTGAGGCAATTTTTACCAGCTGTCTTTACCTGGTCCATGTTCCCTCGGCATGGAGAGAAGTTAAAGTTGTCTTTATACCTAAAGCAGGTAAATGCTCCCAAGTTAATCCTAAAGATTTACGACCTATAAGTCTATCATTATTCCTTCTTAAGACCCTGGAAAGATTGATTGATATCCATTTAAGGGCACGTATCGATACAAGACTTCTGTCTTCGTCTCAACATGCCTACTGTAAGGGTAAATCGGTGGAAACAGCGTTACACACTTTAGTACGCACCATCGAATATTCCCTCCATCATAAAGAGTTCACTATGGTTGCTTTCCTTGACATCGAAGGTGCCTTTAACAACGTGGACACATCTGCAATCACTTCTGCACTGACATCTCTAAATGTAGAGAGTTCGCTTCGGGAGTTAATTCATTTAATGCTCACTAGCAGAATAATTAATTCAAAACTGGGCAACTCTTCTAGCAGACGATTCGTTAGAGGGACACCGCAAGGTGGTGTTCTATCCCCTCTCCTCTGGAACCTAGTGGTGAATGAAATCCTAACTAGTCTGGATGCGGAGGGTTTCAGAGTGATAGCCTATGCGGACGACGTTGCTATAGCAGTTTCAGGAAAGCATCTTAATATCCTAAAAGAACTCTTACAAAATGCCTTGGACAGACTAATACTCTGGGCTGATCGGTGTGGACTGGGTGTTAACCCACACAAAACCGATCTGGTCTTATTTTCGAGGAGATACAAAATTCCATTTGTCAACCCTCCTTACATTAAAGGAATCCAATTAAAATTCTCAGACGAGGCCAAATACCTAGGTCTTGTCTTAGACAAAAAACTAAATTGGAAACGCAACGTACAGGAAAGAGTCAAAAAAGCTACTGTAGCTCTCTTTTCTTGCAAAAAAGCTATTGGTAATAAATGGGGTTTACAACCCAGAATCACGCATTGGCTATACACATCGGTAATCAGACCGATTTTAACGTACGGTGTGGCAGTATGGTGGACTGCTTTAGAGAAAGGTATAAACCGGGATAAATTAAATAAAGTCCAACGTTCAGTTGCCTATGTATAAGCGGATCGCTTCGCACGACCCCGTCTGCGGCACTGCACACCTTGCTCTACCTTACACCTCTTGACATATTTAGTAAACAAATAGCTGCAAGCTCTGCTATCCGCCTCAATGCTTCGTCGCAGTGGACTAACAACAACATTGGCCACTCCGTAATTCTAAGGTACTTAGAATCAATTCCAAAGCACACAGACTACACCATCCCCCAACTACAAATCGATAGGAATTTCCAGATTTCTATACCTACCAGATCTTTTTGGGAGGATAGGACATTCTTAGAGGATGAGTCAATCCACTTTTACACAGATGGCTCAAAGACCAAAGAAGGGGTTGGTGGTGGTGTGTACTCTGAACGACTGAAATTAAGTCTCTCATTCCGCCTTCCTCTTGTCTTGTCTTGTCTTGACTCAAAGAAAACGTGATATCAACATCTGATATCCGTATTTTCTCCGACAGCCAGGCCGCTATCAAATCTCTGGACTCAGTCTCTACAAACTCTATAACAGTCCATAACTGTCGATCATCTCTAATGGAGATGGCGCAACAGTTTAATATTCACCTTTGCTGGGTGCCGGGCCATAGAGACAATCCAGGTAACTGTAAGGCAGATGAACTCGCCAGGAACGGTACAGTACAACCCATCCTACCACGTTTGGCAAGTACTGGCATACCAATCGCTACTTGTAAACTGCTACTAATGCAAGACGCTGTGAGGAGGGCAGGCACCAGGTGGACCAACATCACCACGTGTCAAGCCACAAAAAGCATCTGGCCAACACTGGATTTAAAACGTTCAAGGTGCTTGCTCTCTCTAAGCAGATCGCATATAAGCTCGATAATAGGTGTCATAACCGGACACTGTCTAATAGGAAAGCACGCCATGAGACTAGGCGTATTCTCAAATGACTTTTGCAGAAGCTGTATGGACGAGGAAGAGGAAGAAACGGTTCTTCATCTTCTCTGCACTTGCCCTGCTCTAGCTCGAAAACGCAAGAATTACCTAGGAGAATTCTTCTTTAACGATCTAAACGATCTAAATCATATCGGGATAATCAGCCTCTCACGTTTCGTAAGAGACTCTAACTGGTTCCATTGAGCTTAGGAGGAAGCCTCAAGATTCATGTGGTATCACAATGGGCCATTAAACTGGCCTAAGTGTGCCCGTTCCATCTTAGACAGCCACTATAACCTAACCTAACCAGGTAAAGCTGCTTATATTTCTTTATCTGCATCTAAGAATGTTCAAAGGAAACTACTAATGTCGTAACCACTTTAACTGGAAACACCACTTATCACCGTTATTGCTTCCCATAAACTTGCACAATGGTTTCTGCGCCACCTGAGACTCGGTCTTCCTCTACTGCACCTTCCCTCGGGATTGGATTTGAAGACCAACAGAGCTGGAGCGTTGATGTCGATTAGCTCTACATGACCCAGCCATCTAAGTCGTTGGACTTAAATTCTGTTAACCAGGTCAGTGTCGCTGTATAACACAGTTCTTCGTTGTATCTTCTCTTTCAATCCCGATTTATGCAGAAGGAACCAAAAATCACCCGAAGATTTTTTCTCTCGAAGCATCCTAAGACGCTCTTATCTTTCTTTGACAGGGTCCAGGGCTCAGCGCCATAAATGAGAACTGGGATGATGAGTGTCTTATAGATTGTGATTTTAGATGCTCGAAAGAGGACTTTACTTCTCAATTGCCTTCTAACTCCAAAGAAGAAGCGATTTGCAAGAGGTTTATCGTTCGTAATATATCAGCATTGGTGTCGTTTTCTTAGTTTATAGACAAAGTCCTCAACTACCCCAAAATTATAGCTTGGTATGGTGACGTTTCGTCCAAAACGTCCAAGTCGTCGTTCAATATCATTTTTTGATGACAGTATATTCTTAGTCTTGCCCTCTTTGACCACTAAACCATTCTTCTCTGCTTCCATCGCAATACTCAAAAATTCTTCACTGAGATCACGCTTTGATCTTCCAATCATGTCAATATCATCTGCGTATCGGAGAAATTGGATGGACCTTTGGAAGATTGTGCATCTAGTGTTGACGGTTGAGTTTTGCACAATTCTTTCCAGAACGATGTTAAAGAAGTCATTCTAAAACCTTTTTTGACATCAAATACATTGGTGAGATCTTTTCTGACCTTGAGAGAGCAGCCTTCATTCTCCATCGTGATTCTGCACGAATGCCAAAACCAAAAATTGCTCTGTAGAGCTTTTCACTATAGATGCTGTCATACGCGAGCTTAAAATCGATAAAAAGATGGTGGGTATCGGTTTTAAGTTCCTTTGTTTTTTTCTAAGATCTACCGTAATGTGAATATTTGGTCAATGAAGACTTTCCTGGTCTAAAGCCACACTGATAAGGACCTAACACGTTGTTGACGAACGGCTTTAGATGTTCACAGAATACGACAGAGAGGATCTTATATGCAATGTTCAGGAGACTGATACCTCTGTAGTTGGCGCAATTTAGAAGGTCTCCTTGGGTCTAATTTCCTCTGTCAGAGAAGGATGTGGCCAAGTCCAAATGTTTCATCGTCAAAATTTTTACATGTGCCATATCTGCGTGTGCCCTGAGTTAATTTCAGCATTAAAATTATTGGCCCAAAATTGTTAGCAATCCCTTTTTCAGGGCTAAGCATTTTACTAAGTTGCAATTTTATATATACTTAACAATTCACTATGTGATGTCAAATTTTTAAACCTTTCTTTTCGTTTTGCCACATAGTAATTGTGGCAAAACGAAAAGGCTAATTGCCTTTTATAAAAAACTGGGCATCCAAATATGTACATATGTCTTAACAGTGATAGTCGTGAAAATAAAAAAAGCAAAGACGTTAAACAGACCTAAAAGTTAAAATAGCCATCCCGTTATTTTAATGTTAGAAAATTGTTAGGAGATAGTAATAAGTTAAAATTAGGTAAATCAAAAAAATAAATATAAGTTTGACTCCAGATTCAAATATACTTAGCTTTTAAGTGATAATACATTTTTAGAAATTAATAAATGATCTCAAAGTAAACGATCAAATTTGAAACTGAATCACACCCCTAAAATTTTCACCTAAAAAGTTGGTAGAATTTTCACAGCGACATCGAATTTACGGTTAAGGTCTAACGTTGATTTCCATATTGTTGTGTTATTGTTTTCAAAGCCCAGTGCCTCATAAAAGTGTGAATCTGTTTCTCGTCTTTTCTTTAAGAGGCATTGCATCACTTTGAAATAAAACTGGCTTTAATATAATATAAACAGCCACATCAGTCAAAATTATTTCCAGTAGCACTATGAAGCATTTAAAGTTTAAACTACAAGCATATATTTTAAGCTTTGATTAAAGTATTCAACGCATTTCTAATCCTTTCGTAAGAACTTAGCAAACGGATTTCAGTCCTTTTATTCACCTCTACCGATGAAAAATGCCTGTGAATTTATATTTCGATAAAAGCTTTAAAAACCTAATCCCCATTATATATGAATTTATTATATTCAGTTTTACCAATGCATTTGTCTTCATCTTCAAACCGTTTTGTAAAATTTATGTCACCTGTGATTTGTGATCAAATATCTACAACTTGTCCCTTTTGAGAGAGAATATACAAAACAACAAAAAATAACTAAACCTGTCCCATAGGGAATTCCCCACTTATCTTGCAACGGTCCACTAGTTACAGGGTGTGTTTCCAATCTCATGCATAAACACAACACCAATCACCGATCAATTTGACATTTTTATGTTGCCTTTTGACAGTTGAATGGTTCGAACCTTTTTGTTCTGCGGTAGGTAACGACGATAGTGACCAATTCCCAGGCCCGTAACCTTTTAAAAAGCAATTTTCCTATCATCCAAACAATCAGACCCGACGGTGGCCATTCACATTGCTCCAGTTAAATTTGTTGGTTTTTGAGCTTCCCTCACCTCGATTGCGTGTGCCTGACCCGTTTATAGTTCCTCGTTCCCTGCTGACAATATAAACATAATATACATACAATACATAGAGACATTCTCATTGTTCTTGATGGCAATATGTAGTATGTGAAAGGATTCCCAGGGCACCACCATAACGACGAAAACCGAAGCCATCGAAGCGCATCCGAAAAAAGTCCAAATGAAACAGATGTTCCATCAAGAGTGTGCGGAGGTGGAACCGTTTATATCTTTAGTTAACATTAACACTGGGGCTGCAGAAAAATAGGCACGCGCCTAATGCACCCACGCGCGAATCCCTCTTTCGCTTCTTGCGCAGATCCGGAGAAGATGGGTTCTTATTCTTTGGAGTACATTTTTGGTCTGTTTTGAAGTAGCTCTTGATGTTATTTGTATCTTCTTGTTCACGGAGATGTTACAAACAAATTGAATTGGACGACCGACCGACCGACGACGCAACACAGACGAACATGATGATGATGATGATGATGCTGAAACAAAACTGTAAATCTATCGTTTTGTACACCTATCTTTGGAAAGTGAGTTAAATCTGTGTGGGCTTTTGTTGGAGGCACAGCGCACAGCGCAGCGGTGGCTGACATCATGAATCATGATGATGCGAAATGTGTGCTGTCAAAGACACTGCGCATCTATCAGAAACAAGTCCCATCTATCAGTCAAAAAATCAAATCTTATGCTTTGGACAATCTTTCAAGAGGTCTTAGGTCTTAAGTCTTGGACTTGGTCATTTGTTTTCGAAGGAGCATTGACTTAAATGGAAACATTATCTTGACTAAAGATCAGTAGAAAAGAGAGTTTTAATATCTACAAAAAAAAAATACATTTGTTTAGAGTGTAAGTGATGGCTTTTGAAATATTGTTATTTTTGGTTAAAAACACAATGACAGAAGGTCTAAAGGTAGGTACCAAGGTAACAAAAACACTTTGTTGAATAAGAGCTACTGTGTTCTGTGCAGTGCAGAATTGACATTATCAGTTTGAAGGAATCTTCATAGAAATGTAGTTCGATTCAAACACTACTGCTGAAGAGCATCATTGTTTAATGGGAAACAGTTTTGACTCAAGTTAAATCAGTTAAAGGTGTCAAGTGTACCTACCTATAGGAAAAAAAACTCTAAAAATAATAAATTGTTTCTTACAATTTTTAAGAAACAATTTTGAGATTTAACAGAAAAAAAAAATAGATTAAGAGATATGTGGCTTGAGTTTAATTTTGTTCCGAAGAGATTATTTAACTTGCTACGAGAACTAAAAATCGAACTATTCGGGTCACTTGTGGATCCAAGAAATCTATGAAGCCTGCAATATCAAGTGGTTAGAACTTGGACCTCGTGTGAAAAAACAAACAAAATTTTGAAACGAGATTTATTTACATAGCTTATATAAAATGCTTATATTTCTGTATTACACACAAATTCCTTGTAAAGGAAATCTTGCTTCTATGGCAAACATTTGGGAACACATTTCTTGAAAGCCAAGGAAGTTTATGAATGTTCCCATTATTTGAATCTAGTGGCGTGTAAAACAGTGCAACAGGTTGCCTAGGCCGAAATAGTGATACGTTTTTGGTCAATTTGTCTGCCCTTTCATTCTCGGGGCTTAAAGCTGGGTAACGATGCTGGCTTCACAGAATAAACAACCCTTTCTTTGAGACTGTGTTATTAGTTTTGACTTTCTGACAACAGCAGGAATCAAAGTTTTAGCTATCGATAAATATGTCAATGTTTATGTTTAACAAATTGTGGAAAGACCAAATTTAAGTGGTTTTAACCACCTTGGCGTCGGTCGGTACTTTTACTTGGAAGACACTGCAATAGTCTGGAAGCTTAAAAGTTCTTTCTAAAAAAAAGATTCTCCGTTGTTTCAATAGTGTTTCTGTTTTCAAAACTCAAAGAGGTTAGTTTACAGTTGTTATATTGTGTGATGTATATTGCACTTTCTGTCACAATTCAAAGATGGTCGGAGACAGTGGTAATTATCAATTGCCATAATGTATTTCTTAAATAAATGTCTTTTATGAGTTTGTTTAACCTTTGATAGCATATCAGCAACGAGCTCTTGGCTATTAGATTGTCAGAAGAGCTGGGGTAATTTTCCGCTGAACAAATTTGCAAGATGTATGGAATTCCCATGCCGGTGTTTATCCATGAAAATTCTACTATATAGGCTCGTATTCCTGTATACAAAGGAAGTTTCCGTATAAAATTGTAGTGGTTGATGACTTCATGTCTTCTTAAAGCTATGTATCAACAAGAATCATTGCACATTTTTATAGTTATACTACAGAAATTTATCGTTGACCGCACTTCTTGCATAACTAAGAAGTTAAGGCGTTCAAATAGACAAGAGTATATTTGGAAAGACTAAAGTTCAACAAAGATCATCTGTTCAATGGTAATTGGGTCCTAGGGAAAATCGAGAATGATTCGTACTAAGGTCCCCTAAACGACTAATACCGATTTGAATTAATGTTCTTGTATGCGTTTGGCTTGACGCTATTAACTTACATGCAACAGTCATTTCCCAGATATTGAAATATGGTTCAAATCGATCGCCTCTTATACCTATCCGAACAAACCCAATAGATATGGAATAAAGATTCCGATGATGTGTTACAGCGCCACAAAGAACATGATAAATGCCATTCCTTATATCGGACGAGCAACCAATACCAATGGCATTCCTTAAGGTGAGTACTATATCAAAGAACTGTCAAAGACAGTGCATGGCACCTACCGTAATATCACCTTCGACAATTGGTTTACTTCTGTACCCTTGGCAAAATCCTTACTTTAGCAACCTTATAAGCTTACATTAGTGGGTACCATGCGTTCCAACAAACGAGAAATTCCAGAACTTATGAACTAGTGTAGTCAGTTCAATGTTCTGTTACGATGGTCCTTTGACACTTGTGTCATATAAACCAAAGCTATCTAAAATGGTATATTTGCTTTCATCTTGCGATGAAGAAGGTACAATTAACAACACAAATGGAAAACTAGAAATGATTATGTATTATAATCAGACGAAGGGCAGTGTCGACACTTTCGACCAAATGAGCATGACATATACTCTAGAAAAACCAACAGGTAGCCAATGGCAGTACTATATGACATTTTTAACATAGCTTTCATAAACTTATATGTATGTCATTTACTGTCACAAAATTCATGAAAAAACTGAGAACAGAAATCACTTCTCATTATATGAAAAAAAGGATAGAAGCTCCAACTTTGAAGAGGACTCTTCGCCGAAATATTTCGGAGTTGCTACCTAATACAAGTGGAAATAGTGTGCCGGAAAATGAAGAAGAGCCTTCTACAAAAAAAGAAGAGATAATGTGCGTATTGTCCATCAAAAATTCGCAGAATGTCAAAAATATCATGTGTGGTATACAAAAAGGTGGTTGCGGCGAACATAATGGCTGAATCACAAACACGCTTCAGCTTTGACTTCATATGCGTTACGGTGGGCCTGCTTCGAGGTTGCTTTGAATGACATTTCTATTATTTCATCCCTTCAAAGAGTAAATATTTTGTTTGTTGACATTTTTTTAAAGCTGTTGAACTGTCAGACAACGCAAATGTTCAGATAATTGATGGCTGAATCACATACACGCTTCAGCTTCGATTTTGCTTTTCCTATCCCAGAAGAAAGATTTTGAGGGACTTCTAAGGTTTAAGGACGAGATTCATCAGCCAGAGAAACTGAGTTGAAAAACTTAATTTTGTTTTGATTCTGTAGCCACAAAATACAAAATTTGATTGAGATCTCAAGTTCAATATTTTTTTTTTTGAAGAGTTCAAAACTTCCGCCTTACAATATACGAGTATATCTAAATGTAGCTACATTATGCATAACTCAAGTAGAACATCATTAACGATCAGAAAGAAAACTAGATGTGATTTCCTGTCAAGGCTTATTCTCAATTACACTAAAACAATTTATTAATTAATACTCAAAATACATCTTTAACTATGGAAGAAGGTTCCTTAAGGCTTAAAAATAATTACCTTATTCATTAACGAATCATAAACCTAAGTGAAATAATAATAATACAAAAATAAAAATATTGAAAGCACGCAGTTCATACATATAAAGAACAACTCGCTTGTTATTTCGATACAACAACAGAAGCATGGATATACCCAGGATCAAGCTATAGCAACCACAACTATACATTGTGTGGAGCCGTGGTGGCGGTCTTCATTTATGTGTCCCAATACCAAGTCCCAAGGGTAAAGATGACACAATTGACTATAAAAATTCCAACTGATTTACAGGGTGACTATAAAAAACATCATTGTAAGCTTCTTCACTCTTGAATTTGCATTTAATACTCAATCTACTTTTGGAAAACAGCTGAAGTTAGAAACACTTGAGTTATGTACCATCTCAGTTTATTGAATCGATGCAAAAGAAATCAATCTTAACACGGGTTGAATCAATTTATTGGCTTTTCAAACCAATTCAGCTTTAAATTAAATTTGAGGATATCATGGTTTAGTTTTGGGTTTCCAAACTTTTGCAGAGTGAGGTGCACTTATATTTGTAGAATTTCAACACTTTAAATACTTCTTTGATTATATTTAGTTCTTTTCTTCTTATTAAGTTTGGAATCTTATTTCTTGTTTTTGTAGAAGAAAATGACAAGTGTCAAAAAGTGACACGCTCTGTTCAGGGAATGCTCCATATGCTCGGACTCTGTTCAGAAATCTTTTCTAAGTTATAAACGAAAACACTGATAGTAATAACCGTATTTACGATATTTCTGTTTCTTCCCCGCCACTAGTAGAAGCGGGAGAACTACCACAAGCGTTTGAATGTTATAAAGGTCTTTTTTAACAAGTTTTACAAGCAGAACTACTTATGCTTTGGAATAAAGATAGAGGATCGATTTAAGTAGCCACTAATCAAATGTCATTTAACCGCTGCAGTTCCGTTTTAAATGAACTGTCAAGTTCTACTAAAAAATGGCTTCGACCACCTTCATGAATTTATAGACCTCTTAAAAATGCGGATTGCTTGTCCATTTTGTCTAAATTTAGATGTCAAACCACCACGCCGTCAAATCACTTGGTGGCAAGGTTTGCTAAACTTCATTTCGGTTAAGTTTGATATCGGTTGGGCTCTATAAGTTAATAAGTAGATAAATCCTCCCAAAACCAAGTTTTGACTTATGGATTTAAAATTAAAAGGATCTCCAATGTATACATATATATTTAAAACATATACCATCAGTGACACCCTGTGTTACGGTCAACACTTCATGGTATGCAGAGTGAAAATTTCAATTTTTCATCTCGAAAATTTATTACATCAATAAAATTTCATTTCGATCGCAAAAAAGAGAATCATTGCATATAAGATCGTCTTCCGTCATTCCGCCGCGTCCGTTCTGGTCTTTTTCCAACTAGTGCCCAGCCAGCGTCAGCATGATCTCCAAAGGACAGTGGAACCAAATCTCGACCATTTCGTCGAATGGACTTAATGAGTAATTGCTACCATCTACGCAATACGTTATCAGCACCATAATTAAATAACGTCAGGTGGCCCCGAACCCGAACTACGAGGATGCGATCGTGTCGCCGTCATCTTCGTCGTCGTTCATATAGATACGAAATGCATATCGCCATCGTCGTAGAGGTGCGGACGCGGACTATCGTTCGTAAGATCGGGAGCAGGATTATCTGAAATTAAAATATCACCCCACGGTATGAAATCGATTGCCAGGCGATTATTTATCTTTTAAAATCTGGTTGGCTTCTGACGTCCTTCTCCTTACCCGATTCCATACCCAAGGGGAATTTCGACTACTGGACGTTGCATATTTTTATATGTGACTGATGTTATGATAGATCAAAAGGATTCACTATACTCGTAGCATGCACGCAAGATTCTGAATTTTTAAATCCACAAGTACCTAAATACCTTTGGTGGTGAAGTTGATGCGGTGGGTGCGGTGGTGTCGGTAGGTTGGTTAGGCGGTACCATAATGATGCTGGTATGACTGGTCACTTTAATGTGCGACTTGTCGTCAGTGACACTGGTTATTGGAAAACTCAAGGACATATCTTATACCATCAAACGAAATAAGAATAATTAGGCAGTAAAAAGGTCTGCTGAAATGTGGCTGGTGTTGTACTCGTAGTACGAATAACTCAAAGGTTCATCAACAAAATTGATTCGTAAAATTATTTGTTATCGACGTGAAATTATACGAATATCAACAGTTTCGATTGGGGAATAAGCTTGAAATTTGAAACCTGTATAAATCCAAATTGACTGAATTAAAATACACAATGGCATTACATAAAGTTTAAGTCACATATAGACCAACCGTACTTTAACTTATAAATGTAAATAAAGTAGACACATCTACAGGCTTGCGTTGATTTAAGACTCTATTGAAATATAATTAATTCTTAAAAGTCATAGTCAACAAAACTCTACAATACAATATAATATCAAAATGAGTTGGATCGTGCTTTAAAAAATCTATAACCATGTTTCAATAAAATCCTAACACATCAGTAAAAATCTTCCAAGTCTCCAAACATATTTGTATACAATTACTTTTATCTTAAGGAGCAACGTACCATTGCAAATCTTAAAGATGATTATTCTTTGCCAGATAACAGGTTTAAGAAAAATGCATGCTTTAGCGAATGCAATCATTATAATTCATTTATCGAATGCAACTCAATGATTGCATTATTTGAAATCACCAAGTCCTTGGTGGGACTTCAATCATTTGACATTCAAAATATTTTAATCATTGTAATTATTGAACCGCATTAGATTCTTTTGTAGTATTTGCAATGTTTTGAAGTTGTAAACATTTTAAATTTTCTATCCTTTTCTTGAAATAATATTGATAATATTGTCAGCAGCCTTGGCAAGTGAGTGTTTTTGTAACTTCTCTAATGTTAATGTTTATGTAATAGGTCTGAATTGTCGAATTGAAAATTTTAAAATTTCTCGATGTTTTAATGTTCCTAAAATCTTAATCAAAACTTTTTAGTGTGATGTTAGTATCTGCTTGCGTACGTTCGTCACCAAGCGCAAACTTTTTACAGATGCATTATCACATGGTAAACCTTACGTGGGGTTGGTGTAGTCCCATAAACTTCAATTTTGCTTATTAACACACATTTATCCAAAAATACGAGTCGTCTATAAAGATGCTTTTTGGTCAAAAATAAGGTCCCCTTCCAAACGAAGCCAGCGAACAACGGCGTTATCTATGATCATGTAACTTTGAGCCCCTGGGCCAGTTTTATCTTGTAGCGATGCAGGAACAAATCTCGACGCAAAATTCGCCAAGTTGAAGTCTGCGAAAGGCCAAGTTCTTGTGAACGTCGAGATATAGACTGCCTCGGATTCCGCTGTTCACTTTCACGGACCGAACCGTTGTTCCCGGCCAATTCGCCTTCCTTGAACGTACGGGTGTTGCCTGATTGTTTACTGAACCGGTCATTTCAAATTTGGCCACCATACCTTTAAGAGCAACTACGTAAACGAACACTCATTTTGATAGTAACGTTTTATCACTTGAACGTGTTGTTCAATAGTGTAACTTGACATGATGATTTGGAATAAACAATTGAATAATAAGCAAAGGATTTGACAGATGTCACCAAAACAAAATTGGCACTTCGGGGCGCCAATTTAAAAAATAAAACCCTATAAAAGAAAAACAAATCTAACCCCCTTTTAAATTCAGAGGCCCCAATTACAATTTTAAAATTGTACACTAATTACATCTGGGTACCGGCTACACTAACTTGCAATCAAAATCGTTTCGGTCTTCTTTGGAGTAATGAAGTTTCAAATTCAGCTCATTGATTGTTGTAAAAAAGAGTAATTTCATAAGTGTGAAACTCGAATTCCAGTGTTTAAAAATACCAGGGGCGTAATATTAACAAAAAATATATTTTTGCCAAAAGTCACTACAAATATCTAGTCACAAATTTGTTTTCGAAATTCCCCTAAAAATATTAACTAAAAGAAAAAAGACCGATAAATGGGGCTTAATTTGTATAAATATTGACAAAATTATGTTTTTTCTAGAGGCCAGAAACAAAACTCCTTATTAAAAGAATTAATATGTCCTAAATACGAATCTTACCTTTTAATTTTTCTATCACAAACCAGTTGTTTAAAATATTTTCAAAATGCTACAAAGAATCATTTCAAAATACAGTTGGTATAATAATTGAAGCCGAACGACCTACTGCAACGTAAAATTTTTGGTGAATGTCCTCTTGGAAAGTTGGCCGAAGATCCACTTTTTACCGAAGCTTATTTGAGATGATATCCAATTTTTTTTTTACCAAAATGGAAGAGCTTGACTTCCATGAAATGTGGTATCAGCAAGACGGTGCCACATGCTACACCAGCACTCCCAACAATGAACTTATTGAGAGGCGAGTTCGGTGAACATTTTACTATTTCTCGTTCGGGACCGGTCAATTGGCCGCCCAGAGATCGTGCGATTGATAGAAAGACAAGCCCGCTTCATTGACGTGAGATACCGGCCAAAATGTTGGAAAGAGTATGCCAAAAATGAACTAAGCGGATGGACCATTTGAGGCGCAGTCAAGGTCAACATTATCTCATTTTTATGACTCTTTTTTTTTTAAACTTTTCTAAAGCTTTTAAAAAATCACCCTTTATTTGTTCAAGTTTTAAAATACCAGTTTTCAACAATATTTTTATATATTTTAATATATTTTCACAAACTTGATACAATAGATTAGTTAAAAGTTAAACTTTCAAACCGTTTTGCCTTTTTCTGCTGAAAAACTGTAGCTAAATGGCTTAGCGGTTCTCTTAGATTTTTGTAACACAAGAAAAATATAAGAAGTTGTAAACATTTTTTCAAATATTTTATGAATAATATAATTAGTTCCACTAAATATTGAAATAAGCTTTTACAGTTTGGAAAACCATCACGAATTTTATTAAAAATGTCTACTTTATAAATTTAAATCGCCTTAAAAAAGTCTAAAATACTTACGTGTTTTTTTCGAATTCTAAAAAGTAATATCTCATTTAAATTAAGGATATCAAAACCCAATGGATAAGTGCAATTTTATTGCCAGTAAGAAAAATTTGTTGACCAATACTTATTTTTATCCAATAAAAATCTTCAAAAAAAAAAAACTCGGTAAGAATCGGTACTGAGTAATGTGGGACTCTTACTGCACAAAAAGAAACAATTAAACAGGGAAGAACTAGTCTTTGAAAGACCAACAAATGATTAGTTTTAATACTTTCCATAGTTTTCAGACCATTGCATCAACTCATGAGGTTTGGTTCTTCCTAATCTCCGAAAACTTAATAAATAAATTAGGTGGTGCAACAGTCCTTTGTTAACTAGGGCCTAGTGACTTACAACTCGCAAACCATTCCTGTGTGCGAGCAAAGTTGTCACGGATGGAGGGGACCTACGGTTCTTAAGTCGTATCCAAAAGGGGGTAATTTGCGAAAGCACTTTTTATGATAAGAATCTCCGAACACTGTCTCGCACATTTTAGATTATCTCTATTTTGGAGTTGGTTTGACTTTGCAGTAGCGGAATTTTTTGAAAGATCCAGCATTTGTTTTCTTTCTCGGGCCCATTATTGGATGCTTTATGTCTTAACGTATTTCATTGTTTGCTTTTATAATTATTTACATTTTTTTTATAGATAGGCCAGAGATCTTAACCAGTACAATCCTTTGCATTTCAAGTTTAGCTCTACTCTCTGCATTTCAAGGTATTTGGCAGTATTGGACTAAAGCACTTTTGTTTATTTTATAAAAATGGAAAATTAGTTTTGTTAAGTTTTCTCAAGAACTAATGAACCGATTTCAATAATCTTTTCTTCCAGAGAAAATTATTATTATCTAATGATTTCGAAAAAAACATTTAGTTAATCTAGTTTTTTGGGGAAATAAAATGGCATTTAAATTTTTGAGAAAAAACTCATTTTGCATTTACATTTTTGTATCTTAAAATGTAGGAAATAATTTTAAACAGACTTTTTTGAAGAAATTAACAAGTTTTCTTATTTTCTGTTGAATAAAACTTTTAAGATCTTAAAAAATTAAAGAAATCTCCTTTTTGAAGTGAATTTGCTCTAAATGTTTTAGAACTTGATTTAAACACGTATTTTAGGAACATAAGTGTCCCAAAAACATCAACAAGTGACACTTTTTTAGCCTTTCTTGACTCCTTTAAGATCAAAATATTTTCTAACATCAGCTCCAATCTAGTCCAATCCAATCCGAAAAAACTACGCCAACAAATTCTTGATATCATATTCTTTCTCATTTTCTGAGTTTCTGATTAATTGTAGCGTTTTTTGTTTAAAACTAAGTTTCCAAACAATTTCTTACATTTTCTGCGTTAAAACAACAAGGACCCTATTAACTATTATGTTTTGCTATTGAATATGACATAAAGGAAAACTGTTTTAATCTTGCAATGCTTTCATATATAGGGAGTCGTCTAAATTTAAAAGTTAGACTATACCTCGCTGGACGGTGTTCTAAAATAATTCAATAAATAAAGTTGTCAATTTATCAGTTGAAATGTGTACATTTAAGGTTAAGATACACATTTGTTATAAAATTTTGTTGGCGTCCTTTATCTACGAGTAACATTTTTAAGCAGTGAATAAAAGCTCTTCTATATGTTATATATGTGACCA